>NC_089272.1:39141931-39370931 GCF_963678975.1 Dysidea avara
ACTATTTTACATAATTATAAATACCGGGCGTACCAGCACACACTTACAAATGTACATGTGTGTCAATGTTACAACTGACTACTACATGTAATTCTTTGTTATGTATATGCATGACATCTTTCTTAGAAGCCATATAAACTGTAGTTGTTAATCGTTGCATGTATATGGATGCATTTGTTGCATCACAAGTTTGAATTTTTAGCTATAATAATAATATAATGGTATTTCAGTTGCATACAATAAGGAAACACCTTGGTTTGCAAGTGTGATCCGTGTATTGAGTCTTGCTGGAAGTGAATTTTTCAGCCTCCACAAGCATATGTTTTACGATATTTACATCATTTTTATTATTCATATATTCATGGTAAATTTCAAACACTTTCTGTCTGTGTTCACCCTCCAGTGTATGTTGAAAAATCAAAAAACCAAATAAACCAGCTATTTAACTATAGTAGTAAACAGAATTTTTGACAATTGAATGATAGCTAGTTAGACTTTTGAACATGAGATTCTGTGTATGGCATTATAGTAAACCAAAAACTTTGTGTTAAGTGAAGAGAGGGCACTATTTCAGGGCCTATATAAACTACACCTGTGTTTTGAAGGCTAACATGAATCGTACAGTAGGTTGTACATTGTACTGTACCTTAACAGCAGCCTGTAATATAGAAATAATGAGAAATGTAGCAGTAAAATTAGTTGAAGAAAACTTTTTGCACCTCCTCAAAAGTATACTTTTATAATAGTGGTACATGTGTATTATTGTTGAGTTTTGTACTGCCCCAGAGACAGATGTTTATTGAGGTGAATTAAAAGGAGCTAGATATATGTACTGAATAGATCCAAGTAAGCAGCCAATCAAATTTGAGTTTCTGGCAGTCTACTGTAAGGAAAGAAAATATTAATGCATGAAAACTATTAATTTTGTGATTGAAATATAAAAAGATGAGTCATTAGGATTGCTACATTTCCTTTACAGATAAAGAAATGATATTCCTGTGGTTTTGGACACAGGCTCATCTCTAGTGCTGTAAAGTGCAATGTCTTTATTATTCTAACAAGCAAGATTACATAGTCATTATTTATGCAACTGTATCCCTAACCATGTAGTTCTCATGGCTTTAAAACATAATATATTTAAACATTAACAACAGTTTCTTGGAGTGCTTACAAGTTCAAAAATGCAAATCTAAAAGTCTGTGCAAACAATAGCAACAATAAAATGTCAATTCCTGGCCTAATAATAACAACAACAGCAATCAGTTAAGGTACAGTAAGTAGCTGAGTACTGTACACTTATTTGTGATGACGGTTATCCTTAGATGATGGATATCCAGCTGTTAGGAAGACAAAGACTCTGTCATTTATCATGCATGATGATCAGTGTTACTAAAATACAGTATCTACATAATGCATGCACATTACATTCATAGTGCATAAAATACTTAACTCTGAATCGTGTTGTCACGTAGAATTAAAATATCAAACATTGTGTCCAGAAAAGTGAACTTCACTACAGTATTAAAATTATTCTAATTAGCTCAAACGCCATTGTGGTATTGAGTTAATTAATGCTTTGAGCAATTGATGTCTGTATTCACTGTCAAACTCAAACAGTCATGTATTAATAATTACAAGTATGCGGTATTAGATTTGAATATAGGGATCAAAGAAATAAAAAAAGAAGGTCATCTACACCTGCACTATACTAGTAAGAATGTAATTCTTATTTCATGCAGTCATACACAGCCTGCAGCTGCAGGATTGAAGTATCTAAGGATTTAATGATCACTATAGTATGTCCTCCGTTGTTTCATTGCTATTGATCCCTACTCATTGACAAATGTAACGTTTTTACTTGTAAAAATATTTCAATGACATACCTGTATTATGTATTACTGGTTAACCAGCACATACATCTAGCACCACACACCTTACAAGAATTAATAGAGCAACAGCTATGAACATGCACATGCACCTTGATTACCAATAATCATGTGAAGGGGCCATTCTGCTTCATTTTCAGCTACTGTATCTGATACACAGTATTACAACCAAGGAACCGTACAAGAAATACCTCTGCAATCAATACAGTACAGAAATTTTGATTGAGCATGTGCTACAGACCTGCCTGGCATAATAATGAGCATAATAGATACCTGAAAGCATTGAGCATAATGCTAGCATAATAGACAGAACACTAGCACATTATCATAAATTCTTGCTTAACAGGAAAAGATCGATATACTTTAATAGAACAGTCAGAGAATGACCAGACAGCTGACTGTTCTATTAGAGTATCTGTGGCATGCATTTTGACAAGCAAAGATTTAGAGCCTGTGCTTCAGCAACTTACTGTTTTCCCATAAAGTGGGGATCTGAGGTATAAATATTAAGCATTAATTGAAGCATAATAGGCAAAATTTTGAGCAGTGCAGCATAGCATAATAGGTAAAATAATGAGCATAATCGGCAGGTCCCTAGCATGTGCCCTCACTATTGTGACTATCAATAATTACTGAACAGCGAAGTGGTCATTCTGCTTCAGTGTCAGCTTCTGTTTATTCCACCCATTGTATAGTACTACAAATGAACAGCAGTGTAAGAAACGCCTCTACAAACAATCCACAGAAATTATAGTACTGAAGCTACTTTACAGTGTTCCCATTAGGCTTGCATTATGCCCTTAGGTTAGCAACTTTCTTACAATTATCTTGGAACATTGATTTTTAATTAGTGAATGCTCTATTTGAGTATTTGACTAAAGTGATGGTTCTATTAGAGAGTATTGGTCTAAGGAGCTCTGTGTGTGCAATGTATTTGAGTGCTCTATTGCTTTATTAGGGAGTATTGATCTATTTTCATGGAATTAAGCTTCATAGTTTAAAACATCCACCTTGCATGCTAGCATTATGCTGGCATAGTACTCATACTTTTTATTGTGCTGGTATATTTGATGCAGGCCTAACTGAAGCCATAATGTGATACCACAAATCAACACCTTTATACACAATAATGAAATAGTTAATGGGACACAAATGAGGGCAAATATAAGTCATACATTGCAGTGGCAAAAATGTATTGGGTCTAAGAGATGTTGAACAGTGAAGAAATCAAGCTTGTAGCATTGAGCTATGCTTGGTTGAAGGTGTCAGTCAGTTAGTTAGTTATAGTCTGTTTGTAAATATTTATTAATGCATTAGGGATAGCTCTGGAAGGAATTTTTGGGTCTAATTATGTCTAACCAATTTTGCCAACCTCAAGAGCCTGGTTTAATTTGCAGTGGTATTTCTGCCCAAACCTTCATGATCCCTATACTATACAGTACTACAATATAGTATGATTACAGTATTTCTGAATGGTATGTAGAGTCTTACTTGTTGATGTC
Source organism: Dysidea avara (assembly GCF_963678975.1). Lineage (NCBI taxonomy): Eukaryota > Metazoa > Porifera > Demospongiae > Dictyoceratida > Dysideidae > Dysidea > Dysidea avara. The sequence continues at coordinate 39,145,320 of NC_089272.1, forward strand.
TCAGCAGTACTGCTTTTGTTCTTCAATACAAAGTTGGACCCTAATACCTGCTTTTCCAAGTTGGTAGTCTGTAAAATATAATACTGTCTAAAAATAGGCAACAATCTGATGAATTTTGTTTTGTCATTGTACAGCTGTTACAGTAGGTATAATAATTCACAAATACACAGCACCTTTTCAGACTGTTTCCACATCCTTTTTTTTCCCCGCTTTTTATACATTTCCTTGATTGCAGTTTTCACCTGTAGGTAAAAATACAGCTACAGACTATATCATAGAAAATTATATGCAACAAACAACTTGATTTGTATAGTAGTTTAGTTGTTTATTCACCCCCAAGTCATTGTCATAGTTGTGATCTAAAACGTCAGGTAATATAAACTACTCTAATACAACAGTCACTTTGCTGTAGTGGAAACTCCTTTTCAAAATTACTGCGTACGCCCCTGAAAATATAGCAGTTCTATTAGTTTGTGTTTTGTGGTTGAAATTTAGTATACCGTAATTAGCTTTTTTTTCTTTGTTGTAAAATAATCTAAACCAAAACAGCCAAGCTTTAAAAAAAGAGTGAGGCCCCCAAACGGCCAGGATGAAAAAGATGTGAAATCCAAGGTGGCGGCCAAGAAATGGCTGTGATGGTAGATTAATGGCAAAAATTTTAATTACAACAATTCAGGTGAATTTGTGTTGCCTGCTCCACTAGGATTTGGCACCAAAGTCACCTAAATTGTCGTAATTAAAAATTTTGCCATTAACCTACCATCACAGCCATTTCTTGGCCGCCACCTTGGATTTCACATCTTTTTTCATCCTGGCCTTTTTGGGGGCTGCAATCTTTTTTCACAGCTTGGCTGTTTTGGTTTAGATATCACTTCTTTTTGTATTGCAAGCCACAAAGCCAGCCATTAACTGGCTTTGGTGCTTCCTTCTAACTTGTTTTTTTTCTTTTCTGCAGGAATATGGGAACAAAGTAAGAAATGTTGTGTACGGTTTTTTTGTCTGATTAAAAATATTTGTACATTTAACAATGAAGGATGATTTTGGTTCCAACACATATTTCTACAGGGTGATTTGTTTGTAGCTGATCCCTATAAGGTAACTTGTATCCAGCTGATATCTCTACATGGTGACTTGTTTGTAGCTGAATTCTCTACATGATGGTTTCTTTGTAGCTGAACTCTCTACAAGGTGACTTCTTCTAGCGGATCCCTCTACAGGGTGATTTGTTTGCAGATGAACTCTTTATTTGGTGGTTTCTTTGTAGCTGAACTCTCTACAAGGTGACCTCTTCTAGCTGATCTCTCTACAGGGTGATTCGTTTCTAGCTGAACTCTCTAAAAGTGATTTGATTGCAGCTAAACTCTCTACATGGTGGTTTCTTTGTAGCTAAACTCTCTACATGATGGTTCTTTGTAGCTGAACTCTCTACAAGGTGACTTCTAGCTGAACTCTCTACAGGGTGATTAGTTTCTAGCTGAACACACTACAAGGTGACCTTTTCTAGCTGATTTCTCTACAGGGTGATTTGTTTCTAGCTGAACTCTCTACAAGTGATTTGATTGCAGCTAAACTCTCTACATGGTGGTTTCTTTGTAGATAAACTTTCTACATGATGTTTTCTTTGTAGCTGAACTCTCTACAAGGTAACATCTTCTAGCTGATCCTTCTACAGGGGAATTTGTTTGTAGCTGAACTCTCTAACAGTGATTTATTTGCAGCTGAACTCATTACATTGTGGTTCTTTGTAGTTGAACTCTCTACAAGGTGAACTCTTCTAGCTGATCTCTGTACAGGGTGATTTGTTTCTAGTTGAACTCTCTAAAAGTGATTTGATTGCAGCTAAACTCTCTACTTGGAGGTTTCTTTGTAGCTAAACTCTCTACATGATGGTTTCTTTGTAGCTGAACTCTCTACAAGGTGACTTCCTCTAGCTGAACTCTCTACAGGGTGATTTGTTTCTAGCTGAACTCTCTACAAGTGATTTGATTGCAGCTGAACTCTCTACAAGGTGACCTCTTCTAGCTGATCTCTCTACAGGGTGATTTGTTTCTAGCTGAACTCTCTACAAGTGATTTGATTGCAGCTAAACTCTCTACATGGTGGTTTCTTTGTAGATAAACTTTCTACATGATGGTTTCTTTGTAGCTGAACTCTCTACAAGGTAACATCTTCTAGCTGATCCTTCTAAAAGGAAATTTGTTTGTAGCTGAACTCTCTAACAGTGATTTATTTGCAGCTGAACTCATTACATTGTGGTTTCTTTGTAGCTGAACTCTCTACAAGGTGACCTCTTCTAGCTGATCTCTCTACAGGGTGATTTGTTTCTAGCTGAATTCTCTACATGCGATTTATTTGCAGCTAAACTCTCTAAATGACGGTTTCTTTGTAGCTGAACTCTCTACATGATGGTTTCTTTGTAGCTGAACTCTCTACACGGTAACTTCTTCTAGCTGATCCCTCTACAGGGCGATTTGTTTGTAGTTGAATTCTCTACATGGTGATTTGTTGAGGCTGAACTCTCTACATGGCGGTTTCTTTGTAGCAGAACTCTCTACAAGGTGAATTTTTCTAGCTGAACTCTCTACAGGATAATTTCTTTGCTGCTGAACACTCTGCATGATGGTGTCTTTGTAGCTGAACTCTCTACAAGGTAACTTCTTCTAGCTGATCTCTCTACAGGGTGATTTGTTTGTAGTTGAACTATCTGCAGGGTGATCTACAAGGTGATCCTTCTAGCTGATCCCTCTACAGGGCGATTTGTTTGTAGCTGAACTCTCTACAGAGTGATTTGTTTGCAGCTGAACTCTCTAATGATGGTTTCTTTGTAGCTGAACTCTCTACAAGGTGACTTATTCTAGCTGAACTCTCTACAGGGTGATCTTTTTGTAGCTGAACTCTGTACAGGGTGATTTGTTTGCAGCTGAACTCTATACATGATGTTTTCTTTGTAGCTGAACTCTCTACAAGGTGACCTCTTCTAGCTGATCTCTCTACAGGGTGATTTGTTTCTAGCTGTATGAACTTTCTACAGGTGATTTGTTTGCGGCTGAACTCTCTACATGGTTGTTTCTTTGTAGCTGAACTTTCTACATGATGGCTTCTTTGTACCTGAACTCTCAACAAGGTAACTTCTTCTAGCTGATCCCTCCACAGGGCGATTTGTTTGTAGCTGAATTCTCTACAGGGTGATTAGTTTGCAGCTGAACTCTCTACATGGTGGTTTCTTTGTAGCTGAACTCTCTACAAGGTGACTTCATGTAGCTGAACTCTCTACAGGGTGATATGTTTGCAGCTGAACTCTCTACATGATGGTTTCTTTGTAGCCGAACTCTCTGCAGCGTGATTTGTTTGTAACTGAACTCTCTACAGTGTGATTTGTTTGTAGCTGAACTCTCCACAGGATGGTTTCTTTGTAGCTGAACTCTCTGCAAAGTGACTTGCTTGTAGCTGAACTGTCTAAAATATTAACCGGTTGCTGCTGAACTCCCTAAAGCATAACTTGCAATGTAATAGAAATCTATAATGGAGTAAGTCATGAACTAGATGAATGCTCTATTAGGGTGACTGTTCTATTAGAGTATCTCGATCTCGCAGTTGCTACACGGAGTTCGCTTTGGAATCATAAGTCAGTGGTTTGTAAACCGATTGTTCTGTACTACTGAAAAGACTTTCTACGATGACTATTCCAGCTACATATCAATTTTCAGCGTACTGCTGTAATTAGTTTGTCTGGTAGGCGTGAAGATTATTGGTACTTTTATTCACGAATCTCGATCGCGCAATTGTTAGCTACATACTATTATTTTATTATTATTAGCACTTTACAGTGACCAGCACTGAAGGTCTGACAGCAACATGTGCTGCAGCCTTAGGATTACCTAACCTAATTTCAGGGACATAGACCTTATGATTTCACGTACTGACTGACTGATAAGGTGTAACAGAAAAGGGGCCAAAGTAAGGAAAAAAATCCCTCCAATCCCAGGATTCGAACTGCAGGTCACCCAATGTCTAGTCGGGGCCACACTCAGTCTTCCTCCAGGATGGATGGATTTTCTTCCTTAAACCTAAAGTATTTTTTATTAGCACTTTACAGTGACCTGCACTGAGGCCAGGCAAAGTTGATTGTTATTCCCGTTTCCGTCCGCATGGTTTAATAGAAATGCCATAAAATTTTCATTATGTGGCTATTTCCACCGCATGGATTTTCACAATAATTTCATTATTGTAATAGTGGGTTTATTTTAGTGTTTTCTTCAAGGTTTTAGCTTATTTTAGTGTTTTCTTCAAGGTTTTAGCCATAATGAATAATGACCGCCCGCCCGCGTGATATTTTTAAAACCTTGAAACGGGAATCTAACAATCAACTTTGCCTGGCCTGAAGGTCTGAAGGATTTTCTTCCATATACCTTCGGTTTCATGTCATATCTCCATGATCTTAATTTCGATTATTTTCAAACCACCAAAAGGCACTCCTACAACGGTTGATCTATCCACAAACCGATTTGTAACTCATTCCATGAAGAGGTATACCCTGTAGGCGTGACAACAAATCGATCTTGTTTTACGCGAATAATCGATCATAACTCCTGAACCATTCACCGAATTTGCACCAAATTTGATACTAGGATTGGTCGTTTGTACTCCCTTTATGTGTGCCCAATTTCAATGCAATCGGAATACGCGTTTGTGTTTTATAAGCATAAACGTTTGTGTTTTATAAGCATAAATACAACTAGACTTATCAACATTTAAACACAAACGTGAGCTACATGGTTAGGGAGCTCACGTTTGTGTTTAAATGTTGATAAGTCTAGTTGTATGCTCATTGGTAGCCGTCAGAGGGTGGCAGGTCAGACCCTTTCTGTCTCAATTGGTGGTAGTGTGTTGTCTCAGGTGCATTCTGTTCGGTATCTTGGAGTATTAATTGACTCTGCGTTGTCTTGGAACTTGCATATTTGTAATATGTTGTCTAGAGTTAGATCAAGGCTTGCTTCAATTATTCGGTTTGGGTCTCTGCCACCTGCAGTGTTGTGTGTATTATATTCAGCATTTGTGATGCCACTTTTTGATTACTGTGATGTTATCTGGACTCCATCTACGGCAAAACAGACTTGTATGATTGAAAGGATTCATTCCAAATTTATGCATAAGCTGCCGTCATCTTTCAGTTCCAAGTTTCAATTTACATTGACTGAACGTCGCCGTTTTCATACAGCTATTCAGATTTTTAAATCTTTACATCGAATTTCTCCTCCTTATTTACATGATATATTTCAGTTTTCGAAGGATGTTACTGGTCATCTTAGTCGTAATGTTAATCGTTTATTTGTTCCTAGAGTGTTTATCAACTATGGCAAGCGAACTTTTTCTACCGAGGAACTGTTTTATGGAACAACCTTAAGTCCACTGTTACTGGGGCTGCCACTTTGTCGTCATTTCGTAATTATTATCTTAATTCTTAATTCCTGTGTAATTTTGTCTATGTATCCTTAGTTGTGTATGTATGTTTGTTTGTTTTTTGTATATTATTAGTTATTGTATGTGTCTATTGTATGTTTGTTCAGGGCTCCACTGAAAATCAGTTTTACTGAGTGGACTACCTGCTTAAAAATTACAATTACAATTACAATTACAACAATTTTTCTAAGTGTGCGAAAAGACGAAGAATAAGAAGAAAAAACGAAGAAATAAAAACGAACTTTTGGGCACTCATATCTCGGAAATGGCTAAAGCGATTTTCTTCACATTTAGTATGTGGGGTGGCCTACCTGGTGGGAACCTCTGCAGCAAAACTGGTTCCAATCGGATGAAGGATCACGGAGCTACAAAGGTGTGAAAATCGCGTTTTCTTTCTTCCTGTCAATATACTCAGTGTGGCGCACCGGCTCCTTGGGCCGCACGACACTTGATGCACCGATTCACATTTAAGAAAAACTTGGCTTCCACACTAAAAAAATCAAAGTCACTTTTTAATCTCAATTGCTTCTGATGCTACAAAAATTGTAAGTGGAACTCTAGAACCATTTAACAGGCATGGCGTTGTTGGTATAGTTAGGGTCCGCAATCCGAAAAATCAACTTCTACAAATCAATCCCCTATACCATTGTGGGATGTTCATTGTAGTATCCCATTGCTTGATCCACCATCAAACCGGAGGCACGATTGTTGTCTTCACAGAAATATCATTTTCAGTATCTCACAAGATGCAAGATTTATTTTTAAAATTTCATGCTCCACACAAAGGACCGGATGAAACTTGCTACTTAGCCAAATCGTATCCAGAGGTGTTGTAGTTGAAAACTACACACAGAAATAAGTAAATGGTTAGCTGGGTGTCCGGCACAGGGTTGCTTTTAAACAGACAAAGAAATACGATGTTTCGAATTCAAACTGCCCTACGTACCACCCATGGCAAGAGAAGCCAACTCTTCCTCATAGTGTTTTGATACACAGTAAAAACAAACTAGTGAACGTCACTACTAAATGTAGTGAACGTCACTACTAATGGCTGCCAAAATACTCACTATTTTTGTGTAGTGACGTTCACTACTAAATTTGTAGTGAACGTCACTACATTGACCACCAAGTAGTGACGTTCACTGCAAAAAGTAGTGAGTGTTGTGGCAGAGCAATTCACTACTAATTTTTTACAGTGTACGGTTGGGTGCATAGTCTGTCTATGCTGTTAGTTCGGAAAATATCTGAGACTTCTCACCATCTGGGTGACGGGCGTCAAAAGTTTTGCAGCATCAAAGAATTGTGTTGCCAATTCTACCCATTTCCATCGCTTCTGCAGCCACAAAATCATCAATTATAGACTAAAACTATGGCAAAAGATGTCCCTGAACGTTTGGTAACAGCGGTTGTCAATTATTATTTCATCTACAGCTTCCACGCCTCACTCTAAGCTATTTAATTTAATTTAATTTAATAATTGCTTTACAGAATTGGAATTACATACAGTAGAGGCTATAGTGATTACAGAGACATACAATTCTGAAGGACTACCAGTGTCCTGCACTGGTAGCCTAGAGCACTAATTACTTAACTACAAAAATTATACATGCATACATATATAATAATTACAAATAATTATAATTGGTTGGTGCAGGAGTCTTGGAGCAGCGGGTACAAGGACACAGGTAATGAAAAGTACAGGGGGTATTACCAAAGTTAGCTAAAAAATGATTCCATAAAAATGCTTTCAATATTGGTTTGATTACATCTAGTGATTGAGATAGGTCAATTATTGGTAAAGAGTTCCATAATCTTGGTAAACGATAAAAATATGAGTTCATGATAGGGTTGATATGAGCTGTCTTGGGGTATAACTTTGTGCCAGCAGATCTTGTTGAACCTGTAGTAAAGTTGGTGTAGTTCAAGATGTCAAATTTGTCTGGTGGATTTTTGATGGATTTGATGAAGAATAATATGTCAGCAATTTCGTAAATGTACATTAGTGGCAACATACCAGTTTGTATTAACCTTGTTTTATAGTCTAATTGATAGTTTGATAATATGAATTTAGTGGCTCTTCGTTGGACTTTCTCAAGTGATTCAATGTCTTTTAACAGGTATGGCCTCCACAGTGGGGAACAATACAGTAGTTTTGATCTAACTAGAGTGATATACAAAGATTTTCTGGCCTGAGGACAATTGGAGTCCTTGAAGACCCTACGCAATAAGCCAAGAGATTTATAGGCATTAGAAGAAATCATTTCATAGTGTGCTTGCCATGTTAGCGAATTAGTAAAAATAATCCCAAGGTCTTTACAGCTGGAGGATTCATCAATTGAATGACCGTTGACATGATAATTATGTAGAGTTGAATTTGCGATGGTAGCTCATAAACACAAACTTTGAAAGATTAAGGGAGGCAGCAAAATCGTCCAAATTTGACTTCACCTCTCATGCTCCACAGCAGCTTCAAATCTTCACTAGATCACCCTACATCACCATTATGCTGCAAAACATCCCAAAACAAACCGAAAATGCACAAAATCTTTCATTTTTTATTCGAGCTGGGTGGAGCTCCTGGTGAGCTGCTGGTATACTGAATCATATGAAATCACAGAAACACCAACTACTACTACCAAACGTTTTGAACCATCATTTATCATCATTCTAAACAAAATTAAGCGACCTTTGTGGCATCAGAAGTACCGGAAAGCACTTTGGTACCATTGAGAGAATCCCTTGAAATGACGCACAAAAATTTTGACGTTCTTCGCCCAGATGGTGAGAAGTCTCAGATCCTTTCCAAACTAACAGCATAGACAGACTATGCATCCAACCTTATCACATAACTATGAGGAAGAGTTGGCTTTTCTTGTCTTGGCTGGTAGGACAGTTTGAATTCGAAAATTCGTGTTTCATTTTCTGCTTTTTGAGAGAAAGAACCCTGTGCCGGGAACCCAGTGAATCATTTGCTTATTACTGTGCGTACTTTTTAACTACATTAACTCTAGATAATATCTAGCTAAGCAGCAAGTTCTATCCTGTTCTTTGTGTGGAGCACGAAATTTAAAAAAATAATTTTTGCATCTCACGGAATACTAAAATCGATAGTTCTGTGAAGACAACAACCGTGCCTCCGGTTTCATGGTGGATCTAGCAATGGGATACTACAATGAACATCCCACAATGGTAGGGGGATCGATTTGTGAAAGTTGATTTTTCGGATTGCGGACCCTAGTATAGTGGATATATACCAAACTTGCAAAGCCAGCTCATTTCTTCTTCAATTAATTATAATTATGAGGAAGCAAAGCCCATAACTCTCAAGGACTCCTCAGACCTGTGATGTTCACTGATACATAGACTACTATAATGTGTCTTACTTGTTACCCCAGTGATGGATCCACCTTTCGGGGAGCCAAGGTAGCTGGTAGGTATATTTGTAATAAAGCCAGGAGGCCCCCCTGAAGCTTAGGGATGTTATAAATTGTAATGCTGAAATTTTCTTGAATATAAAGCAGTTTCTATGCATAAAATCCTTTGAGTGGTGATCTTTTAACATGAGTTGTACAGATAAGTTACAGTGATGCTTTTCATGTGTGGTTTACAGTATGATCCTAGTATGTGTGTGGTATAAAAATTGTATGCAAAGAATAGTCACAGCCTAGAATAAAAGCCTGCGTGCATTTGCAGCACTATGCCACTATCTGCATACATAGAAAAGTTTGTTAAAGGGAAATATTCTGTATTACATCTTATGACTGTTCTATTAGGGTATTTGACTATTCTGTTGGAACATTTCAATTTTGTGTGAAAATTATTATTTGGCTTGAAAATATGGGAAACCCTTACACCTGTGCCCTCCTTTAAGTCCACCACTAAGTTTCTTTGGTTACTGTACTGTTTAATTGTGAATGGTTCTAATCCTTAATCTCTCAAATATTGCACAATAATTTTACACTACTCCACGTATTGCTTTATATCTCCTACACGCTTTAAGCAATCATTAGGAAATTTTCAACACTACTTCTCTACATTCCAGTGACCAATCGAGAACATCGGTGTGATCATAAAATAATCCAATTAGGATTGTGATGGATTTAAATATAAAAAAGAAACACAATTAATAATTTTTATCCAGAACTGCATACGTACTGTAGGTGTACTGTAACGAAAATTTTGGTCCGGGGCAAAAATCGGTCCGGCCGGACCATTTTCAGTCGACCAAATTTAGTCCGTCCTGACCATTTTTAGCATCCGAAATTGGTCAGGCCCAAACCTAGTTGGCCACATGTACTTCTGGCCACTCAGACCAATATTGGTCGATCAAAATTGTTCCGGGTGGACCACTAACGCATGCAGCCTAGCTTATTTAAGTCATATTTAGTTAATTGTGTGTATATATGTATCTATATTGTTTTTGTATGCTTGTTCAGGGCACAGCTGAAAAACAGCTTTTGCTGATGCTGTCTCCCTGTCTAAATAAGATTAAGCCAATGATGCATAGCTATAAGTTGTTTGTGACGGAACACTGCAGCCAACTTAGCTATATAGCTATTCTCATTTATCAATCTTGAACGCGAATAATGAGCATTGCAGGCATTATCACTACATGGATTTGTGCTTAAAAGGTTATCCAACAAGGGCACGGATCATTGCATGCATGGGATCAGCTAGCTGCATTGGAGGTGCTTAAGATCGAGATACTCTAATAGAGCAGTCACCTATAACATTCATCAGTGTATGTGTAGCTGTTTATGACAATGTGCGCATGGGTCAGAATTAACAAATTAAATTCTGAGCTATTTGCAGAAGTTGAAGATAAGACAAGTTTTAATGACTGATAGATTTTATATATGTGACCGGGCCTGCGAAAATAGGGCATGTGGGCACATGATTTTTGCCTACTTTTTCAATGTTTCATTTCTCATAGCGTTTTGTACCATTATGCTATGGCACTGCGATTTTCAGTTCTTAGTAAACATTTAATTGGCATCATGACGCAAGTTACAGAATAGAAATATACTTTTCCAATACTGTGATATGACCTGTAGAGTGATGGGGTGTAGTTTGTGCCCACATGCCCTGTTTTCGCAGGCTCGGTCACATATTGTCTACCATCAGTGATTTCCGCCATGTTGCTATAGTTGTTTGTCATAATCAACACTAACAGGCTGGATGAAAGATTCAATCAAACACTGCAGAGCTGATGATGCTTGTGAAGATTATTGAGCATATAAAAACATACTTGGGAAGAATGATGTGATTATGATTATGATGTGCTTATGATGTGATTTGGGTTGAGGCTTAGAAGCCTGTACACCCACCCACCCAACCACATACATATACATACATAAATTAGATGCAATAAACAAAAATTAGTTATGAATATATAGTCATAAAAGAATATCTTGATACCTGTGTTTTTGCATGCAACATTGCACACCATGAGTCCATGCAGTATTGAGCTGCATGCATTTGAGTTGATGTATGCCGGAAGAAAACCTCTACTTCCCACTCGGACAGCTAGCTATTGACATGGAGAAGAAGAATGCAGGACTTTTATCATCTCACACTACTTTAAATTAAAACAGCATTAATTTTGCGACTGTGTGGTGTGTGTTCATCGCTGCATATATAGCTACGACATATAGCTAGAATAGTTTCTGTACTACTGTAATATGCATTTTCCGTAGCTAAATCAAGTCGGGAAACGAAACTACGCTACTCATTATATAGTTTCCAGGCTAAGTCGGCTGCAGTGATCCGTCACAAAAAAAACTTAGTATGGACCGACCTGTAACACTGATAGTACACACAGACTTATGCATGCACTACACATGATCTCCTGTAATTGACACATATAGGTAATGACTGTGGTTGTAAGGTTTCATGTACTTGTAATGGGAGATTAATAGTGAGATGTAACACGAGTGGTATAGTGTTTCCTAGAGTAGCCGTTTCACAGACCTGTCCACACAATGCTGGGTACACACGCGGACTAACCAAAACTATAGTTGGTCCAAGCGGTCGGGGGTCCAGTGCATGTGTCCAACCTAGTTTGGGCCGGACCAATTTTAGTCAGGCCGGACCAATTTTGGATGCCAAAAATGGCCCGGCTGGACTAAACTTGGTCAACCAAATTTGGTCCGACCGGACCAGTTTTGGTATCCAAAATCAGTCCGACCGGACCGAATTTACCTGGACCGATATTTCCGTGATAGTACTAACAGTTTTTGATATTTTATTGGATACCCACACTATTCAGTTACAAGCTAATAAAACCAAAACAAAATAGGATATTCTATGATTAATCATTGTATTCATTGCCTCATGAAAGAATAGGAATATATTGAATCTATTCAACATAATAAGTGGAAACTTTGGTAATCCAAGACAGTTAAATGCTCCAGACAATAAACAAATTTGAAATTCTGTGAACTAGACAAAATTTGTTGAGGTGGTCATGGCCATGTTCTCAGTCAGTGCTGCTACAGCAGCTAACACTTTAGTCCAATAAGTGCTTTGGCAAACTGCAGGAGGTACAATGTATGCATCATTCCTTTGTATTCTATTTCTTATGCAATGACATGGAATCATGGATTCATAATGGATCAATGGCTTCATGGGTATAATGGCTTAGTAGCAATAATCTAGTAAATTCTAAACTTCTACATACTTCCACGCTGTTGCTGGTACTGTAGCAGCAGCAGTGGTGGTGGTGGTGGTGGTGGTGGTGGCGGCAGCAGCAGTGGCGGTGGTGGCAGCAGCAGCAGTAGCAGCAGCAGCGGCAAAACACGCTAATTTTGTAGCAGATGCACTTTGTAGCATTGTTAGATGTATGCCTGTGTAGTAGACAAAACAAAGCAAATTATATGATCACTTTTCAATTTGTATTTAGCCTTTGAACATACATCAAGTTGAGAAATTGATAGGCTAATACACTTAGTACAATGCATTATCCTCTCCACTATGATCAAGACAGTGTCGTGCGGCCCAAGAAGCCGGCGTGCCACACCGTGAGTATATTTACAGGAAGAAAGTAAACGCGATTTTCACACCTATGTAGTTCCGTGATTCCATATCCGATTGAAACCAAAGTGGCTACAGAAGTGCCAGCTAGGTAGGGGAGTCCACATTCCAAATATGAAGAAAATCGCTCCGTCCATTTCCGAGATACGATCGGCCAAAGTTTGGGTTTTTTTTCTTCGTTTTTTTTTCTTGTCTTCTACTTCTTCTTCCTCTTCTTTTCGCACACTTTGCAAAATCCGCTATAAAACACGAATTCGTGCTCCAATCGGGCTGAAATTTGGCACACTTAAAGGGCTCATTACGGCGAATCTCAGTACCAAGTTTGGTAGGAATCCGATGAACATTCACCGAGTTATGACCGATTATTTGCGTAAAATAAGGTCGAAGATCTGTCACGCCCACAGGGTAAACCGCTTGAAGGAATGAGCTGAAAATTGCTATGTAGATGGAGTAACTATCGTAGGAGTGCCTTTTTGTGGTTTGAAAGGAATCCAGTTAAAGGCCATCGAGATATGACACAAAACCCAACCTGTGTCACAATTACGCGATTCATTTTTATGAATAAAAAACTATTAGTTTTCACGCCTACTAGGCAAACCGCTTAGAGCAGTGAGCTGAAAATCGGTGTGTGGCTGGAATAATCATCATAGAAAGTCCTTGCAGTAGTACAGAAGAATCGGATTACAAACCACTGAGTTATGATTCCAAAGCCAACTACGTGAACATATGCGAGATCGAGATACTCTAATAGAACAGTCATCCTAATAGAGCATTCAGCTAATTTATTTATTCCATTATAGAATTCTATTACATTGCAAGTTATTCTGTAGGGAGTTCAGCTGCAAACAGTTAATCTTATAGACAGTTCAGCAAGAAGCAAGTCACCCTATAGAGAGTTCAGCTACAGATATATCACTGTAGTGATTCAGAAGAATCAGAACATTACAAGTCACACTGAAGAGAGTTCAGCTATAAACAAGTCATGCACCCTGTGGAGAGTTTGGCTACACTCTCTAGAGAATTCAGCTACAAACAAGTCACTGTGGAGAGAGTTCAGCTACAAAGAAACTACCCTGTAGAGAGTTCATCTATACAAACAAGTTAACCTATAGAGACCAGCTGCAAACAAGTAACCCTGTAGAGATTTCAGCTACAGACAAGTCACTTTATAGTTTATACAATGTTCAGCTACAAGTAAATCACTCTGTAGAGAATTCAGCTACATACAAGTCAATCTGCAGAGAATTTTGCTACACACAAGTCACAGTGTTAGAGAGTTCAGCAACCAAAAACCCACCTGTAAAGAGTTCAGCTATACAAACAAGTTACTCTGTAGAGAGAACAGTTAGAAACAAGAGAAAGCTCAGTTAGAAGAAGTTGCCCTGTGGAGATCTCAGCTGCAAAGAAACCCTGTAGAGAGATCAACTACAAACAAATCACTCTGCAGAGTGTTCAGCTATAAACAAATCACCCTGTAGAAAGTTCAGGTACATACAAATAACCCTATATAGAGTTCAGCTACAAAAAACATCACTCTGTAGAGAGTTCAGCTACAAAGAAAGCACCATGTAGGGAGTTCAGCTACAAACAAGTTACCCTACAGTGAAATCAGTTTGAAACAAGAGATTTCAGCTACAAACAAATCAACCTGTAGAGAGTTCAGCTATGAACAGATCACCCTGTAGAGAGTTCAGCTATACAAGTCACCCTGTAGAGAGATCAGCTAGAAGCCAGTCACCTTGTAGAGAGTTCAGCTACAAACCAATCACCCTGTAGAGAGTTCAGCTACAAATAAATCAACCTGTAGAGACATCAGCTAGAAACTAGACACAATATAGGGAATTCGGTTACAAGCAAATCACCCTGTAAAGAGATCAGCTACAAGCAAATCACCTTGCAGTGAGTTCAGCTACAAACAATTTACCCTGCAGAGAGATCAGCTACAAACAAAACATTGTGTAGAGACTTCAGCTATAAACAAATCAACCTGTAGAGATTTCAGTTACAAACAAATCACCCACTGTAGAGAGATCAGCTACAACCAAATCACTCTGTAGAGAGGTCAGCTACAAACAAATCACCCTGTAGAGAGATCAGCTACAAACAAATCACCCTGTAGAGAGTTCAGCTACAAACAATTCACCCTCTGGAGAGTTCAGCTACAACCAAATCACCCTGTAGAAAGTTCATCTACAAACAAATCACCTTGTAGAGAGTTAAGCTACAAACACATCACCCTGTAGAGGGATCAGCTACAAACAAATCACCTTGCAATGAGTTCAGCTACAAACAAATTACCCTGTAGAGAGATCAGCTACAAACAAAACACCGTGTAGAGACTTCAGCTACAAACAAATCAACCTGTAGAGATTTTGGTTCCAAACAAATCACCCACTGTAGAGAGATCAGCTACAACCAAATCTCCCTGTAGAAAGATCAGCTACAAACAATCACCCTATAGAGAGTTCAGCTGCAAACAAATCACCCTTTAGAGAGATCAGCTACAAACAAATCACCCTGTAGAGAGTTCAGCTACAAACAAATCACCCTGTAGAGAGTTCAGCTGCAAACAAATCACCCTGTAGAGAGATCAGCTACAAACAAATCACCCTGTAGAGAGTTCAGCTTCAAACAAATCAACCCTGTAGAGAGATCAGCTGCAAACAAATCACCCTGTAGAGAGATCAGCTACAAACAAATCACCCTGTAGAGAGTTCAGCTACAAACAAATCACCCTGTAGAGAGTTCAGCTACAAACAAATCACCTGTAGAGAGTTCAGCTCCAAACAAATCACCCTGTAGAGAGTTCAGCTGCAAACAAATCACCCTGTAGAGAGATCAGCTACAAACAAATCACCCTGTAGAGAGTTCAGCTGCAAACAAATCACCCTGTAGAGAGATCAGCTACAAACAAATCATCCTGTAGAGAGTTCAGCTACAAACAAATCACCCTGTAGAGAGTTCAGCTACAAACAAATCACCCTGTAAGAGATCAGCTACAAACAAATCAACCTGTAGTGAGATCAGCTATATAGACACTAGACACAATACAGGGAATTCAGTTACAAGCAAATCACCCAGTAGAGAGTTCAGCTACAAACAAATCAACCTGTAGTGAGATCAGCTATATAGACACTAGACACAATACAGGGAATTCAGTTACAAGCAAATCACCCTGTAGAGAGTTCAGCTACAAACACATCACCCTGTAGAGAGATCAGCTACAAACAAATCACCTTGCAGTGAGTTCAGCTACAAACAAATTACCCTGTAGAGAGATCGACTACAAACAAAGCACCTTATAGAGACTTCAGCTACAAACAAATCAACCTGTAGAGATTTCAGTTACAAACAAATCACCCACTGTAGAGAGAGCAGCTACAACCTAAATCACCCTGTAGACAGATCAGCTACAAACAAATCATCCTGTAGAGAGTTCAGCTACAAAAAAAAATCACCCTGTAGAGAGATCAGCTAGAAACACATCACCCTGTAGAGAGTTCAGCTACAAACAAATCACCTTGTAGAGAATTAAGCTACAAACAAATTACCCTGTAGAGAAATCAGCTACAAACAAATCACCTTGTAGAGAGTTCACTTACAAACAAATCTACTCATAGAGATATCAGTTACAAACAAATCACCCCCTGTAGAGAGATCAGATCACCCTGTAGAGAGTTCAGCTACAAACAAATCACCCTGTAGAAATTTCAGGTATAAAAAATCACCCTATAGATAGTTTTGATACAAACAAATCACCCTGTAGAGACATCAGGTTACCCTGTAGAGAGTTCAGCTACAAACAAATCACCCTGTAGAAATTTCAGGTATAAATAATCACCCTATAGATAGTTTTGATACAAACAAATCACCCTGCAGAGACATCAGGTTACCCTATAGAGGTCAGCTAGAAGAAGTCACCTTGTAGAGAGTTCAGCAACAAAGAACCCACTCTGTAGAGAGTTCAACTAGAAACTAGTTACCCTATACAGAGATCAGCTATATGTAGAAACAAGTCATCCTGTAGAGAATTCAGCTACAAACAAATCGCACTGTAGAGATTTCAGCTACAAACAGATCATCATCCTGTAGATAGTTCAACTATAGATGCAAGTCACCCTGTAGTAGGAGAAGTCACCTTGTAGAGAGATCAGCTAGAAACCAGTCACCTTGTAGAGACCAGCTACAAAGAAACCATCCTGTAGAGAGTTTAGCTACAAACAAATCACCCAGAGAGTTCAGCTATGAACAGATCACCCTGTAGAGAGTTCAGCTATACAAGTCACCCTTTAGAGAGATCAGCTAGAAGCAAGTCACCTTGTAGAGAGTTCAGCTACAAAGAAACCATCCTGTAGAGAGTTCAGCTACAAACAAATCATCCTGCATAGAGTTCAGCTGCAAATAAATTACCCTGTAGAGAGTTCAGCTACAAACAAATCACCCTGTAGAGTGTTCAGCTACATAAAAGTCACCCTACAGAGAGATCAGGTCACCCTATAGAGAGATCAGCTAGAAGAAGTGATCTTGTAGAGAGTTCAACTACAAAGAACCGACTCTGTAGAGAGTTCAGCTAGAAATAAGTTACCCTATAGAGAGATCAGCTAGAAACAAGTAACCCTGTAGAGATTTCAGTTACATACAGATCATCCTGTAGATAGTTCAGCTAGATACAAGTCACCTTGCAGAGAAATCAGCTAGAGGAAGTCATCTTGTAGAGAGCCAGCTAGAAACAAGTCACCTTGTAGAGAGTTCAGTGACAAAGAAACTATCCTGTAGAGAGTTCTTCTACAAACAAATCGACCTGTAGAGAGTTCAGATGCAAACAAATCACCCTGTAGAGAGTGCAGCTACAAAAAAAATCAACCTGTAGAGAGTTTAGCTACACTTCAAGTCCCTTAGTAGAAAGATCAGTTGCGAACAGGTTATCCAGTAGGGAATAATAGACATGTAATAAATATATTTATATAATCACTGATAAAATCAAAAAAACAGTTGAAGTATTAAAAATCTGCTCTGTCTTTTTATTCTTCCTGTGGTAAAGAAATAGGATAAGTTTAAAAAGCCCCAAAGCCAGCCTATGGCCAGCTTTGGGGTATACAAATACAAAAAGAAGTGATATCTAATCAAAAACAGCCAAGCTGTAAAAAAGATGCGGCCCCTAAAAAGGCCAAGGTGAAAAAAGATGTGAAATCCAAAGTGGCGGCCAAGAAATGGCTGTGATGGTAGGTTAATGGTAAAAATTTTAATAACAACAATTCAGGTGAATTTGGTGCCGCTTGGTCTTGCCAGAAAATTCACCTGAATTGTCGTTATTAAAATTTATACCATTAACCTACCATCACAGCCATTTCTTGGCCGCCACTCTTGGATTTCACATCTTTTTTCACCTTGGCCTTTTTAAGGGCCACACCTTTTTTTTACAGCTTGACTGTTTTTGATTAGATAGAATTATATGACATTGCAAGTTATTCTGTAGGGAGTTCAGCTACAAACAGTTAATCTTATAGACAATTCAGTTACAAGCAAGTCACCCTGTAGAGAGTTCAGCTATAAATATGCTGCTGTAGAGATTCAGAACATTATAAGTCACACTGAAGAGAATTCAACTATAAACAAGTCACCTTGTAGAGAGTTCAGCCACAACAAGTCACTCTGTAGAGAATTCAGCTACAAACAAGTCACTGCGTAAAGGGTTCAGCTACAAAAAAAGTTACCCAGTAGAGAGTTTATCTAGATCAGCTACAAACAAGTTACTATATGCAATGTTCAGCTACAAATAAGTCACTCTGTAGAGAGTTCAGCTACAAACAAGTCACTCTGTAGTACAAACAAGTCACCGTGGAGAGAGTTCAGCAACCAATCAAAAGACCACCATGTAAAGAATTCAGCTATACAAACAAGGTATAACTCTATTGAGAGATCAGGTAGAAACTTAACAGATTACACTGTAGAGAGTTCAGCTAGAAACAAGTCATCCAGTAGAGAGATCAACTAGAAAACATCACCTGTAGAGAGTTCAGCTACAAACAAATTAACCTTTAGAGTGATCAGCAACAAACAAATCAACTTGTAGAGAGATCATCTAGAAACAAATCAACCTGCAGAGAGATCAGCTACAAACAAATCAGCTTGTAGAGAGATCAGTTACAGACAAATCAACCTGTAGAGAGATCAGCTAGAAGAAACTACATTGTAGATAGTTCAGTTACAAACAAATCACCCTGTAGAAAGATCAGTTAGAAGAAGTTGCCTTGTAGAGAATTCAGCTACAAAGAAACCATTTTGTAAAGAGCTCAGCTGCAAACAAATCACCTGTACAGAATTCAGCTACAAACAAATCACCCTGTAGAGAGATCAGCTAGAAGAAATTACCTTGTAGAGAGTTCAGCTACAGTACAAAGAAACCACCATGTAGAGAGTTCAGCTGCAAAGAAATCACCCTGTAGAAAATTCTGCCACAAAAAAAATTTCCCTGTAGAAAGATCAGTTAGAAGAAGTTATCTTGTAGAGAGTTCAGCTACAAAGAAACCACCATGTAGAGAGTTCAGCTAGAAGAAATTACCTTGTAGAGAGTTCAGCTACAAAGAAACCACCATGTAGAGTGTCACATCGCCACACACTGATTCACCGTGTTTGTGCAACAGGGTTTTTGGACCTGTCCACCAGATATTGAAAAGAAATTTATTCCACCACATGTTGAAAGGAAGACTTGTGAAGTTATTGATGTACTCATCAAATTGGGGTCCACGGGGACATCGGTGATCATTTACCAGCCAGCTGTAAGTAATGTCACAACAGAAGGAAAGGAACCATTTCCATACCACTATGGCATACTGATTTTCCAGGTCAGTTTATATACACTCAACCACAGAAATGTAGAACTTTGGTTGCTGGTGGAAAATAAATGCCTTTTACTCAGTTACAAGAGATTTACCCAGCTGGGATAAAATGTTGAAGTGAATGTCATTACTTGTTCATCAGGTATTGGACAATTCCAAGTGTCCAGATTACGCAGTTGTCCTCATGTTCAAGTTTACACATTTAGGCAAGTTCCACAACATCCTGTAATCTATTACTACTGTATATCAGTGTGGAATAATGTTCAACACCCAGGCTTTAGGTGTATTGCATTTAACACCTGCTTGTTGGTTTTGCAGGCCATCTGGTCATACCAGTTTATCCACTAGCAGTTGAATGTGATCATGGTATGTATGTAAGTTGAGACCATGCAGGAACAAAGATACAGGTGTCATGAATTTCAGGTCAGTTGACGTACAGAGGAATTGTATTATTGCAATTGTTCTTTTTGTAGTTATCAATTATCAGTGACCAAGTTGTGATAGCGTACTTTTGTTTGACTAATGTCCTAATGTTCTGGTTTAACATGCTTAACCAACAGTTATGTTATTCATGCACTTAGCCTGGGATATAATTTTTGTTCATTTTGATTATCCATGCTATTATTGATACAGCCCGGCATATTGATTTCTTGTACATTCTCTTATTAATTCAGTGCCTGCTGGATTGTGTCATCAGATATCGACACAAGTATTTTTGGTGTTGCAACTGATCTTCCAGGTCAGTTGCATGAGTGCTTAATTTAAAGTTAACTTCAGTGCCTGCTTATTCTTTTACAGGCCTCTGTATCATCATGCTGACATACAAGAGATCATCACCATTGTTGAACTATTTTTAGTAATGTCTTGATGTGATGTTGATTAACGTCGTGTTACACATTGTTGTATGCATACCATATGGCAAGAAATTTTCATGGTTTCATGAAATTTGAATATTGTGTAAGTTGTGTGGAACAACCCCAACTCATACACAATCACTGGTAAACCACGAACCACATTCGAGCCACAACACCAACCACATTCGAGCAATCCATTACAAAATTTTGTTGCACCGTTTGTGTGTGCATAATACTAATGAAAGCTACACACACTACATAGAAGTGGTAACCCCTAAAGGATTGTTACGTTTTGTATTCACTGTACCGGCCTTTGTGGTTAATTTATTAAAAATTACATGTAAATGGAGAATTGAAGAGTATGCTTAAAGCTCCTTCGCTAGTGACTTTGTTCTTCACACCTTGTTTATAAGACATCTGGCAATTTGCAAACGCTCACATGGGGTGCAGCACTAAATGGAATTTAAAAGATTTCTGCTTAAAACGCCTTCCCTAGGGAACTTATGGTTCAGCACGCTGTCACAACTTGTTTATCAAGCATTAGATATTGTGTCCACATCATGTCTTTAAAAGTTATTGTAGGGATTAGAGGTTTGATTGAAGAAAATACGTGTACAGGCAAACCAGAATTGGATAATGTCAATGCTAGATGGATTGTACAAACACGGCTATGTTGACTGGTATAATGTGACAGTAGTTGTAACATAACGTAGAGAAATTAGTGAAATACGCCTATTTTTATTTTGCGATGGCTACTTTTTGTTTTAGCAAGGTCGCAAGAAAAGTATGATGACGACTCCCGAAGATTTTTTAATCATGTAACACAATACAAATCTATTGAGAGATGTTGCATAATCCAGAACTAATATTGCAAAACCGACCCTACACGTAAATAACTCACAGTAGTGGCTGCGCGTCTTTTAATTGGGTGTGCGCTTTGTAGTTTCTTGGCTGCGTGACTCACTACCCTGAGTCTTGATTTGTATTTTCCATATCTGTAGGTATGGGGAGGCAGATACCATCACTATAAACATCTTACCCATTTTCTCAGTGAGAAGTGGAGCTCCCCATATTCTGTGGTTATGGGCTGGCTTTGCTGTAGTTTGGAGTTCTCCTTGCTGCTCTCTTCAATAATGTGCACCAGGAGATCGCATTCTAGATCCAAGCATCCCTGTGTGCCTTCAGCTGTTGACCTTGCCGTTGCTGAGGGGCACCTGTCTCATTATGGGCTGGCTTTGCTGTAGTTTGGAGCTGCTCTCATTGCGCTATTTAATAATGTGGATTCCATTCTAGATCCAAGCATCCCTGTGTACCTCCAGCTGTCGACCTTGCTGTTGCTGTTTCCTTAAGTACAATAATGTTTTTATATTATGCTTGTTTCTTTTTCTTATAAAAATATGTCTACCAGGACAATGTAACCTGTAAC
The DNA here is from genome assembly GCF_963678975.1 of Dysidea avara. Classification (NCBI taxonomy): domain Eukaryota; kingdom Metazoa; phylum Porifera; class Demospongiae; order Dictyoceratida; family Dysideidae; genus Dysidea; species Dysidea avara. The sequence goes on from NC_089272.1 coordinate 39,166,931, forward strand.
TATTCTATCATACATGACTGTTGTATTAGAGTATATCTTGGGTCGTGCTAGCTAGACCAATAAGGGGTGAGGTGATCTTGTCTACTGTTAAGTATAGCTAGATTGTTAAGAGGTGGGGTCTCTGTAATCTATCGCTATTAGTCCACCTACATCTTTATTTTAGGGGCGTGGTAGTATCGCAGATGAGATCCGAATCGTGAAGTCTAGCTAGTGTACCCCTTATAGTAGTGGCGGGACCAAAGTGCTTCTAAAATCCAGCTCTGAAATAATTCTGTTGCATCTAAATATGCTGTTGAAAGAAAGTGTTGATAAGGAAAATTAACGCCTTGATATGATTTCATTGTATGAAGAAGACAAGTAGCCTGATTGAAGATAAAAGAAAAGACAAGGCGCAGAGGGCCTACGCTCGTCGGAATCCCAAAAGGCACATCCCACTGGTGAGTTTGTTATTGTGGCGTAAAATGGTGGCCTTGTGCTGCTTTGTTTAGTCTCTTGCCTTGTGACTGTGATCAGGCATGCAGTCAGGCAGTGAGTCTAAAATTTGAGTTTTAGCGATTTTAAATTCTATATCCGGCTACCTGTAAATGTTTTGTTATATGTAATGCTGTATTGTATATTATATGAACTAGTACTAGTCCGTAAAGGTGAACCCCAATAACTTTGCTGTAAAAAAAGGATTGTCCAAGAAACTACAAGTATCTGTAACCCCATATACAAACAGTTCAGCTGTAGAAGAAGACTCCATGAAATTAACTGGTAACTGAAAGAGCTGATATCTGGAGTGGCCAAAAATCAATGTTACTGCAACTGACTATGATTAACAAAGTGTTATCAAGTCCATACAAGAATACCTTGGCTGTAAAACTGGCAAATGAAAGTAACTGGCAACAAAAACAGCTGATATCTGAAGCAGCCAAGAATAAAAGTTAAGGTGATACACCCAAGTACAGTTATTAACTTGCAACATTGCATCTTAATCATTCAACTGTGTTCTATACACTCACCCTTGCTACATCCTAAATTAATTCTTTGTAACTCTAATTGGCTGGTAATTTGGCCGCCTTTTTTCTTTACACTGACTATTGAAAAAAGTGGCCAAATTACCAGGCAATTAGAGTTACAAAGAATTAATTTAGGATGTAGCAAGGGTGGATGTATAGTACACAGTTGAATGATTAAGATTCAATGTTGCAAGTTAATAACTGTAGTTAGGTGTATCAACTTAACTTTTATTCTTGGCTGCTTCAGATATCGGCTGTTTTTGTTGCCAGTTACTTTTATTTACAGCCATGATATTCTTGTATGGACTTGGTAAAACTTTGGTAATCATAGTCAGTTGCAGTAACATTTATTTTTGGCCGCTCCGGATATCAGCTCTTTCAGATACCAGTTAATTTTATGGAGTCTTCTATAGCTGAGCTGTTTGTATATGGGGTTGCAGATACTTGTAGTTTCTTGGACGCACCCTTTTTTTTACAGCAAAGGTGTTTTTGGGGGGTATCACTAATTTTCGTCAGTTATATAATTTATAGACTCAGTGTTCAAGCCATGGGTGTGTATGATGAATTCTACCTTGTAGAGGTGTTGTGACCAAACACAAATCTGCTGAGCATATAACATACAATCCTATAGTAGCTATTAATTTTTAATAGGACAAAAGCCAGTGGAAATTACTGCGATTAACTGATAAGGCCAAGTAATGCCGTGCTACAGTCAGGGTTATCAAAATGTGTGTAAAGCATTTACTGTATTTGCAAAGCATGCTTTTCTAGGTGATCTTGGGGAATGCAACCACCTTGAAATAGCAAACCTGAGATTGCATCTGGGATCTGGGGTGTTTTCATACAGAGATGTAAACATTCATCTATATTGTTCGATGACTGTTCTATTAGAGTATTTATTTCCTAACTGCTCTATTAGAGTATATCAATCATTCTGTACTTTTCAAGTTGATAAGTTGTCCTGAGGACAACTTATCAACTTGATTTGCCACTAGTAGAGCAAGATGCTTTGCTGAGGGTTAAAAAGTGATCACATTCACCATACTATTATATTTAATTCATTACATACACATGCTATCATCATGTACATGCACAAGATACACAAAAGGTGCAAACACTTAATACGCGCATGTTCACACACATACATCACATATTGGTTGTACTTGATGTACACAAGTTAATATTGCATTTCTTGAAATGCTCTTGTAGGTGAGCTGGTAGTGCCCTTACTACGTGTTAAAAATTTCTTGCAGAAAAGAAAATTGTGTTGTACATTCTGTTTAGTGTTGTAATAACGTTACATTAATAATGTTACATTTGTCAGCCTCGTGTTCAGATTCTAATTAATGACTCCTCCACAAGTTACATGCATGCGTGCCATAAGAATGCTTACCATAATACATAGCACTTCCTCCCCTCTAAAAGAAAAAATTATAACATTTGAGAAATTACAATGATTGGGAGGGGGGTATGAGTAATCAAAAAAAAATAATTACAACAATCAAGAGATAAATATAGCAAAAGGAAAAAAAAAAGTAATGTGTGCATTAAAGTTTAGTTAATCTCTTCGATCAACCTCGCAGGTGGATGACGGTTCTAGTTAGCCACAATGTCACTAACTCCTGTCCATGCGAATCATTGAGGGAATTGCTTTCTACTTCTAAAGGCACAAAAGGTACTACTTCGTTGTTTGTTTTAGTGGACTCATCCTGTTTATCATGCTCCTGATCAGCTTGTTCATTATCAGGAGTTGGGTTTCCAACATCTAAAGTGCTGGTACCAGACAACAGGTGATCAACATGTGCTTGGTGGGAATGTCCATCTACAGACACTTCATAGTTTAGAGGGCTCAATACCTTGGTTACAATACCCTTTCTCCATCGATCAGTAGCATTGGGGTGCAGATCACGTACTATAATATTGTCATTGACAGCAAAAGTTCAAGGTTGTTTGTCACCCACTTGCATCTCGGCAGCTTGCTCCAATCGCTGTGAAGTACAAGGGTGTACTAAAGAAAGGCGAGTCCGTGGCACACGGTTGAGGAGAAGCTCTGCCGGAGTTCTGGATGTTGTGGTATGCTGAGTGTTGCGGTATGTGGCCAGAAAACGTGCAATGTGTGTATCCAAAGTGGTGTCCTTGGTCACCTATGCTTTGCTCAAGGGATGCTTGACGGTCTTTACCATATTTTCTGCCAACCCATTGGAAGAGGGATGGTAAGGTGGTACCCGGTGATGCACAATGCCATTAGCTGCAACAAACTGCTGGAACTCCGTGGATTGAAAAGGTGAGCCATTGTCAGAGACTAACGTGGTGGGAAGACCATGACATGCAAATATATGTCGAAGTTTGTCAATGGTCTGTTGGGCTGATGTTGAAGACACAATGTGTTCTTCTGGCTACCTTGAGTAGGCATCAACAGCAACCAACAATAAGTGTCCACCAAAATGGGCATGGTCCACAAGTACTCTTTGCCATGGGTGTTGGGGGATCATCCATGGGTGAGCTGGTGCCTTTGGTGGGTTCCTGTTAGCAGCATAGCATTCAACACAAGCACGGCAAACTTCTTCAATTTGGGAGTCTAATCCTGGCTACCAGAAATAGCTACGAGCAAGGGACTTCATTCTGCTCATCCCAAATGGCTGGTATGGAGTTCCTGTAACAGTGACTGACGGAAAGCCAGAGGGATTACCATTCTTGAACCCCATAGGACACAACCATCCAAGACAGACAATTCTGTATAACGCTTGCGAAAAGGGCTAAGGTCTAGTGCAGTATCTGCAGGCCAGTGACCATGCTGGATTGATTTCAACACAATGGCTAATTCTTTGTCACGTTTGGATTCCTTTGCAATCTGGGTTGCCGTAACTGGCAGGTCATCCATCTGTACAACTACATGAATCTTTTCAGCACTATCGAGTGCTTGTCCAGATAATGGCATTCTTGACATGCAGTCAGCATAGTGGTTAGCTGTACCATTGATATGTTCAATGGTATACTGGTATGCACTGAGAGTAAGAGCCCACCTCTGCATATGTGCCGTGGCCATAGGTGATACACCCTGCTTATTCCCAAAAATCTTGCAGAGAGGGCGATGGTCCGTTACGAGTATGAATGGAGGACCATACAGGTACTGGTGAAAATGACGTACCCCAAACACCAGGGCTAAACCCTCACGCTCAATCTGTGCATACGCTTGTTCGGGCTTGGAAAGTGTGCGTGATGCATAGGCAACAGGCTTCTGGCTGCCATCATCCATTATGTGCACCAAACAAGCACCTAAGCCATATGCTGATGCATCACACAGCAGCTTGACTGGCCTATTAACATCATAATGGGCTAATGCCCTGTCAGAACTAAGCAATTGCTTGGCAGTATCAAAAGCTTTCTGGTGTACACTTGTCCAAGTCCAACTGGCATTCTTCTACAACAACTGGTTTAATGGGTGTAATGTATGTGACACATTAGGTAAGGACTTAGCATTAAACAAGTAGGTCAACATACCAAGGAATGATTGTACAGTAGTTCCTGCTTGTTAGTCGGAGCAGATGCATCTCTAATTCCAGTTATCTTCTCTGCTGTTGGCTTGACACTTTCTGTAGAAATCCTATGCCCTAAAAATTCCAAGTCCTTGACAAAGAACTTGCACTTGGATTGCTTCAGTTTGAGTCCATACTCTCTCAAACGAATTGCACTATCCGAAGATTCTCAATGTGCTCTGCTCTGGTGTAGGGCTCAAACGAATATTCTATTATTTGAATATTCGGAGAATATTCGAATATTTGAATACCATTTCTGGTATTCGAATATTCGTTTCAAAGGAAATATATAACATCAGTGTGTAGAGTACATGGAAATTCTTTATCCCACATAAGCATATCTTTGACATAAGTGATCAAATCATGTTGATTCTGAATTGTACTAAAAAGACATCTTGTACAACTGGATTATTGATATCTCGTCCATACCAATGCTGAAAAAGAATATTCGAATATTCGGTAGTTGTGAATAAAGAATATTCGAATAGTAAAAACCACTATTTGTTTGAGCCCTACTCTGGTGCGACCTGTAATTAGAATGTCATCAATATAATAAGCACATTTGGGGATTCCAGCTAAGATCTGGGTCATAGTACGTTGCCACAGGGATGGTGCTGTGGTGATACCAAAAGGAAGATGAGTATACATATACAAGCCACGATGGGTATTGATAGTGAGGAGTGGTTGGCATTCACTTTTGACTTTCATTTGCTTATATGCCCTAGCTAGGTCAAGTTTAGTGTAGGACTCACCATTGGCAAAGGCACGAAACATCTCCTCTGGTGTGGGCAGGGGGTATGTATGAGACTGCAGAACAGGGTTAATGGAGACCTTGAAATCCCCACAAATCCTGATACCCCCATCCTTCTTATGTACCACGACGATCAGTGTTGCCCAATCGCTTCTCTCCACTGGCACTAGTTCCCCTTCCTGTACTTGCTGTTGTAACTGTCTCTCTACCTTTTCCTTAAGCGCGAATTCTACTGGGTGGGCCTTGTGAAAACGAGGGGTAGCTGATTCAATGACAGTAACAGTTGCTTCAATTTCTCTCAAAACTCCTAATTCATCATGAAAAACCTCTGAAAATTCTTTGATCAAGTCATCTTTCACCACATTAGCAGTTGTTTGGTGGACAGTCGTGGCTTGGGTAATCAGTGAAATAAGGTCTAAGTTAAGCAAGGCCATCCAATCTCTTCCCAAGAGGGGTAACTGCTTCTTTACATCTACCACTACAAACACTGCTGAGATGGTACAATGATTGATTTTAATGGTAGCATGGCATTCCCCAGCAACAACCAGTGGGGATTTATCATATTGGTATAAGGAAACTCGAGATGGCTTTAACACACACACATCTGTCAAGAACTGCTCAAAGATCGACAAAGGAATAGTAGAGCGTTCTGCCCCTGAATCGACTTCCATCTCAATTGGACTTGAGTTGATGTCTACTGTGAGCAGAAACTTGTTTGCTAGTGTGCCTAACTGTAGAATGTTATGCAAGTATCCCGAGCTGTCACTACTGTCATCATCATCACTTTCAACAGTCCCTTGCACGGATCCAATATACTTACCCTTGGCAGCGTCCTTGTCTTTTAGGTGAGCAGGCTGCTTGGAACGACACGCTGAAGCCAAATGTCCAACCTTCTGGCAATTGCGGCATTTAAACGTTTTGTATTTGCATTGCGTTGGTTGGTGGCCAGACCTGCCACATCGATAACATAGAGGTTTGGCAGACATCTTGTGCAAATCCCTGCTCAATCGCTCAGCTGAAGCACCATGTATTCCCCGGCTTTCCCTTGTGGCTGTCTCAGCTGCAGCGGCCTTCTGAATTTTCGTTTGTAGTGTCAGGTCCTGTATACTGATGAGTTCGCGTTGGCATTTACGATCGTTCAAACCACAGACAAACTGATCGCAAAGGGCAGTGTCAAAATACTGAACGAAATTGCATGTATTCGCTAGCCGCCTTAAGGCTGCGATAAAATCAGTGGTTCTTTCTTGATCTTCCTGCGTACGCTGGAAGAACTTATAAGTGTTCTGTTATCTCAATAGTTTGAGGCCGGTAGTGCGCTGTCAGTAGTGCTACCACTTGGTCCAGTGTTAACGTCGCAATATCATTAGGACTTGCCAAATCACGTAGTTTGACGAAGGTAGTTTGCCCCAACATAGTTATAAAAAGGGCTTCATCTCCGGACTTGATGTTATTGGCCGTACAGTAGAATCCAAAACACTGACGGATGTCTTCTATTGTTTCTTTAGCTGAGTCAAATTCTTTAATTTGTCCATGAGCCATCCTCGTCGCCAAAAATGTAATAACGTTACATTCGTCAGCCTCGTGTTCAGATTCTAATTAATGACTACTCCACAAGTTACACGCATGCGTGCCATAAGAATGCTTACCATAATACATAGCAAGTGTCCATTTGTATTGTTACACTTGTCACTCCATAGTTAAGCTATTAGGATCTACCAGCCTGAAATATTGATTTTTTGTACATTCTCTTTTTAATTCAGTGCCTGCTACATTGTGTCATCAAATATCCAAGCAATGTTCCAGGTTAGAAAATGCTATGCATAATATGCTTTGATCTTTGGAAGATAATGAGGTCTTTAAAAACCATAAAGAAACCTGCTAGTAGATTTCTAAAATGGTTAAAAACCTGCTAGCAGGTCTCTTAGTTAGAAACCTGCTAGCAGATAGGCCTATGCACACTCTGCAAAGCATATACAGGCTAATAGCCCATAGATTAACAGAGCTTGACCTACTCCATTCCTTTTGTAAGCACACCTATGCCAATTCGATAATGGGAGCTAGACTATAATGTTGTAGGTACGTTTGCTATCATAAACGGAGAATTACATAAATATAATGGAGTTCTATTTAATGCCCGTCAGTGTTTCAAGCCGGTTTAATATGCTTTTACTGTACTTTAAACGGACTCCCTATTAAAATAACTAAATAGGTAAGCTTTCTTGTAGAATGTTTATTTGTTTCTTGTAAAAAAAAGTTATGTAGGTGTAATCGTGTATATACTGGCTTAGTCACAGGAGGCCTAGCACCAGACCAAGTATTATTAACCATTGACAACAATGTTACCACTTAATTACTTTAAACCCTTGGTAGTGCTGGCTTTAACTTTATTGTCACAGTAGCTATCACTCTTTGTTTGATCCATCAGCAAACAGAAGCAGCGATAATGTAACTAGCTACAAGCTTTAACTGATTCGAAAACACGTTCAATCTTCTCACTGGCCATGGTCGCATGACTTGTTTTAACACTGTGACAATTTTGAAATGACATATAACTCAACCCCACAATGGTTCCACCTGCATAGTGATATATATAATTTTATAATGCCCGTATTTTCTAAGTTGGTTAGGAACCACGCCCTCGGCTCTTTGTGTTTTAGAAACCTCACTTCGCTCGGTTTCTAAAACCATGAAGAGCCTCGGTCTAGGTTCCTAACCTATACTTAGTTGAATGTGTGTTTAAGTTTAGGTCAAGTTCAGTGCCTGCTTGTTCTTTAACGGGTCTCACTTAATCTTGTGTGGTCATGCAGACATCAATGAAATTTGAATATTGTGCAAGCTGTGTGGAACAACCCCAACACATATACACAGTCACCGGCAAACCACGAACCACGTTCAAGTAATCCATTACAAATTTTGTTGCACCATGATAGTGTGCATAATGATTAATGAAAGCCACAACAGAAGCCCCATGGTGCCATTAATGGAAATAACTAAGTTCCACCTGACTGACAATTATCATGTGACCTATTTAGGGGAAATCTCTTGAAAAGCTCCTGTACAGTAACACCTCAAGTGAAAAGTGAACACACGTGATACACGATTTATATAGCAGTCCATGTCTTGTGAGGGAAGTATGAATGATAAGCATTTGTCATATTGTAACTGGATTTCAATGGAGTGGTGAAGCATACTTTAATTTGAAGCTAAAATACGTACACCGCTTGAAAAAGTCGAATATTTAAGCGTTCTATTAGAGTATATCAATCTTTTAGAGGTTTTCAGCTTCTTTCAGCCAGCACTCGTATAATAATACCAGCTATCTTTCATTCTTAGTAGTTTAGTACTTTCATCTAGCTAATCAAGAATAGGCACGCACCTTAATTCCACTGATTATTCCCGTGAACGTCCGATAATTCTAAAATTATTCCTGTAACCATACTATTATTCCTGAATTATTCTCACGAAATTTGTGACCTATTATTCTCACAATTATGTCGGAATATTAGGCGTAGGCCTAGCTAGTATGTAAAGTGCCACATCGCCTCACACTAATTAACCGCGTGTATGCAATTGGTTTTTAAACTGTCAGACATCTGCACTGACTAGAGCAAAGTCACTGAGACCAAGCTGAAAACTTCTGATGGTAACAACTTGAGTAGCAGCAAATGCCATCCAGCTTGGAATTATCTCATAGATGGATTATTGACAAGGTGTATTTGTACAGACCAAATAACTTTCGGTATTGTCACTCTATAGTGCCAATTTAGAAGTCTTGGAACTGTAGGTGGAAGAAGTAAGCTAATGTACAGGTGTACATTATGTTTATACAAAACAATACTTATTCACATTGCATACTGGTCTAAACAACTAAATATTATGTACAGTGAAACCTGTCTAGTCAGGACACTATGTAGTAAGGTTGCTGCTGGGCAAACTTGTAAATCCTCAAATGTGCCATTTGTATAAAAAGTGACATAGATTTTGGGTGCATTGTATTTAATGCCGCCTGTAGATTTTTACAGGTAATGTGGTCATACTATATGCAGTAGCGGTTGGATGTGGTACATACATACCTTGGTAACAGGTAGGAAGTGATGAATTTCAGATCAGTTTACATACAGAGGAATTGTGTTATCTTGTGTATTCTTTTTATAATTCTCAATTGTCATCTGTACATGGATCGACTGTAGTGACATCAAGGGTGTAGTGAATTTCCAGGTCAGTCTATGTATGTACTAAGGAATATAGTTGTTTATTGTTTCTGGATCAAGGGTACTGTTATAATGCCATGGCACCAAACTAATGCCCCTGTTAGTCTACATGTCATGTTTATAAAGATGTTTTCCAGTATCAAAATTTTAGGCATATTGTATTTAATGCCCACTTGTTGATTTTTGTAAGCCAATTGTGTCGTCAGATATCCAAGCAAGTGTAGCTACATGTCTTGGGTGTGGTGACCGATATTCCGGGTTAGTTACATGTGTGTTTAATTTAAGGTAAAGTTCAGTGCCTGCTTGTTCTTTTACAGGTCTCACTTAATCTTGTGTCACTGTCATGCAGACATCTAAGAAATCATCACTGGTGTTAAAATTATTTTTAGTAATGTCTTGATGTTGATTAAAGTTGTGTTACATGTACTGTAATAACATTGTTGTAAGGCAAGAAATTTTCATGGCCATCTTATCCATGAAATTTGAATATTGTGCCAGTTGTGTGGAACAACCCCAACTCATATACACCATCACTGGCAAACCACGAACCACACAACAATCTGTTACAAAACTTGAAAGCCACAACAGAAGCTCATACACAGTCACTGGGAAACCACATTCCATTACAAAATTTTGTTGTGCCATGGTATGTGCATAATGGTTAATGAAAGTCACAACACAAGCTCCATGGTGCACACTACATAGAGGTGGTAACCACGTTAGGCTTGCTGCCTTTTGTATTTACCTTACCTTTGTGGTTAATCTATTAAAAATTAAATAGAGAAATTGAAGATTATGCTTAAAACACCTTCCCAAGTAACTTTGTTCTTCACACCTTGTTTATAAGGCATCTGGCAATTATGAATGCTCTTCACACTTTGTTTATAAGACATCTGGCAAATATAAATGCTTGCATGGGGCGTCACGTGGCACTAAATGGAATCTAAAAGATTTCTGCTTAAAATTCCATCCCTAGGGAACTTACGGTTCTGCACGCTTTCACAACTTGTTTATCAGACATTGGGCTTGTGTCTACATCATGTCCTTAAAAGTTATTGTAGGGATTAGATGTTTGATAGAAGAAAATACACATATGGGCAAACCAGAATTAGATAATGTCAGTGTTAGATGGACTGCACAAACATGACTATGTTGACTGGTATAACGTGATGGTAGGTGTAACATAAGGTAGAGTGAAATATGTGTAAATATGCCTATTTTTATTTTAGCGAGGTCGCAAAACTACCACTTCTAAAGATTTTTTATCATGTAATGCCATACAAATCTATTCAGAGATGTTGCATAATCCAGGGCTAATATTGCAAAACTGACCCTACATGTAAATAACTCACAGTAGTAGCCACGCGTCTTTTATATGGGTGTGTGCTTTGTAGTTTCTTGGCCGCATGACTCACTACTGTGAGTCTTGATTTTGTAATGTAAAATGTCTTAGGATGATTTTTAAAGGCGGAATTTTTGGTGGCATGTGACAGTTTCACCACAATCCCTATGTCATGAATTGACTGACAATTGTAGTTGTTATTATCTAGTTGTAGACTGTGACCAATTTTAGTTACTTGTAATATATGCACATGTATGTCTCTTATACTTTGGGTCATGATAAGGTGCGAACACATGTTGTAGCTTCAATCAGTTGCTCTTGTTGTGGAACCAGTTTAGTGTTCAATCGCCACTCAGAGCTCATCCTCGACCACTATACTTCACACCTGCTTAAATGGCACGACTGTATCATTTGATAAAAGTTTTGTATGTACAAGTGTATCACAGTAATGAAAAGCACCAAAACAAAAAATAATCATTACTTACCTCTTTGTTTCTAAATACATGAAAGAAGAATATTGCAGCTCCCTACACATATGATAGCAAATGTGTTATAATCACAAAAAATTTAATGAAAATGTGACCAAATTTTTACAAAACTGTTCCAAATCACACATCTAACTAACACCACCATGCAGTGGATAGCTACACTATTGTACAACTAGTTTTGACCCTGAGCACTACTCAAACTACTCAACTGTTTCTTGCCAAGCCAGGCACTTCACATGGCAAGAAACCACCATTCTAGCTCTCCACACTACCTAAAAAGGTGTTTTTAAAACCAGCCTCAGTGGTTTACTGGTGGATGGCCTGATAACAATTTTTCTGTTGAATTTGCTGCAGATCAGCCAGCACAGCCATGTAATCTCGTGTCTAGGCTTCAATCGTGGTCTGCCTCCATTTTAAAGTCTATCTTTTGCCCACCCTGACACCCCTCACCCTCCTCCTCTTTGTGAGCACTTGTGATACTACTTTGCTCATCCGACTGCTCAGATTTTCTATCTTATTTGGCGGGAAACTCTAAAAGCAGCTACAAGTACTGGAAGTGGTCTGAAAGGTAATAAGTCTCTTGTGTAAGTTTCATATGTGCGCTTGCTATCCTTGGCAATTTATGCTGACTTGAATTCTTTAAAACTGTTTATCTCAAAACTTCTAACACTGCTTGAAAGTTCTTAGTTTACTAATTTGTTGAGCTTTTTTACTGTAGTTGTACCCAGTTATACTGACAGTAAAATGTCAGTAACTTTAAGTATATGGAACATAATTGTTTTACTAAGTTTTAAACTCTCAGTAAAACATCAGTGAATGCGGGTTTACTGAAAAACTACTAAAATACCAATCAATTAACTGTTCCATATACTGGGGAAATACCACTCTAGTAAACTAAGCAACTTCAAGCAGTGTAATGCATGATTTGGAACGCTTTTCCAAAATTCAGTCACAAATGGATTAATACTTACTTGTAATGAGTTCACAGCAGTGAAGACCCATGCTAAAACAATACTAGTTTGCTCATCATCTATCAGAAACAACAGTCCTAGTATCCAAGTTCCTCCAAGTAGTGGTAGAAGCGCCGAAACACTCAATAACAATGTTCTGTAAGCCCTCAATGTTATTAATGCAACAAAACTCAAGCTACACACTGTAGATACTGTGTAATACTGGATAACAACAATAATATACAACACATTAAGCAAAAATGTTCAGCATTAATATATCAATGGTAGACTGCTGTTAACAACTTCAGCTTCTGTTAACTTCATGCAATAAAGCAGTTAATGAGAATAATTAAATGTTCTAACTGTACAGTAGTAGTGTACATACATCTAGCGTGCTGTATAGCAGGGTTTTACTGTGCCTTATTTATCATGCATAGAAAGAATGTCATTTCTGTGAATCTAGCTCTTAGCAAAAATAAAATTCACTGAAAATTTTATGTTGATTATTAGATATGCATTGGAAGAGGATAGGGAAGCATTGTTAAGCTCTTGTACACATGGCTACCATGTTTATAAAGTCATTTTGGACTCGCAAGGAACTTAGTCATATTAGAGAAGTGGGGAATATGGCAACTCAACAGTACAGTGGGGCACTTACCACACACCATCTCAAAAGTTATGCAGTTTGCTCTCACTTATACTGTATGTACAGCTAACAGAGCTAGAAGACATAAAGCATGCATGAATCTAATTAATGTGGCTAGCCACTGTTTGCAAAATAAAGTCCTCACAGTAAAAACCCACAGTGTGTTACACAAACAAACTTTGCTGTGGAAAGGGTTGCATTCTTTTCAGGGGCAGTCATTGCAGCATGTAGTTTCCTAGACTGGTAGATCCTCACCAGTGCAATAATCATGATGATAATGTTTATCTAAGAAAGTGTGCATGTAAAACATACAATACGGTAGAGTATAACATGTGTATACATGCATGTATGCTACAGTCTTATTGTTTTATTTTGCAGATCTCAGATCATTATTGATACCAGTTAAGTACAAGCAATGGCTAAGGTCAATTGAACTTGTAACAATAATGAATTCACTGACATTAATTTCACTACAGAAATTTTGCTAGTTACCTGTATCGCAACTTTTTCATAGTAGCCATTTATAAAAGCTACACTATTATCATTATGTTGTCTTTTTGGATTAAAATATCATTGACTCTGTTGAATTTTGCAGACAATATACAGTACAAACCCCAAACCAACCTTGCAGGCTATTCCTGTCAGTCATTAATATTGGCAAATAGTTTTGTGTAACACTTTATTGTGTGTTTATACCACAAAACATTTAATTTGTAGTAAGCTAAATGCATGACTGCTCTATTAGAGTATCTTGATCACATGAGTCTTCCATAATGTGTTTTTGTGGTATAATTTTAATCCAAGCATCAAGGTGGTTTACTGTGCTTTGAGAGAAAACTTCACTTTAAAAGTTCGGAAGAAAAGTGTCACTGGTAATTTTCGAACATCATCCATAACTAGTCAATACTTTTCAATCTGCACAATATTTTAATTAATATTATGCTGTACTATACATATACAAGTAGAAGGAGAAATTAGAAATTTCAAGTTGGATTAGGGATCAAAGAATAAAACGTAGTGAAACAAAGGAGTAGCAAAAAGTAGTGAAACAAGAGAGGTTGTCTATACCTGCAAGTATACTAGTGGAAATTTAATCCCTAATTCAGTCTATAAACCATGACTGAATTAGGGATGAAATTTCCACTAGTATATCTGCAGGTATCTATAGGCAACCTCTCTTGTTTCACTACTTGTTTGCTTTTTCATTGTTTCACTACTTTTTTATTCTCGATCTCTTAATACATATTTTCCTTCTATGTATTTATTTTTAATAACATAGTTATGACTAATGAACCTGTACATAGCTACCACATCAAAAATAAGAATGGCACTAGGCAAGCCATAAAATTAATTTCACACCTCAACAATCAACTACTGAAAAGTGCAATGGCCATTATATTCAGCTATGTTCCACCCATTTCATAGTGATATGAATAAAGAGTAAAAAAGTGTCTCTGCAATCACATGGGAAAAGTAGGCGATAAGCATAATAGCTACCACCACAGCCATGGGAAGCCATAAAGCACTACCACAAATTGACACCTTGTGTAGTCAGTGGAAAGAACTGGGATACAAAGTAGGACAAAGGTAAGTATGTAATGCGTGCATTGTATGTACTGCTGTTAACGAGCAAGCACATCTTTGGATGAAGCAATGTCAAACAGTGATTCAGAAAAAAAATCAAACCCCATAGTTTTATGCATTGTCAAGTTATGCTTGTGTGATGGAATCAGATAGTTTGTTAGTAGAAAATCCAATTAAACAGAGAATTTTAACTTGTTGAAAAGATTTAGGGTTATTTTGAAGGCATTTGGGCTTGGTTATGCTAATATTGCCAAGCTGTTTTGGAGGCTGTTTTTTTTTGGGTGATTTTGAAGGGTAAGAACACCCAAAACATCATGATCCCTAATATACGGTACTACCATACTGTATGATTACAATCAAAGTAGTGAAATTGAATGCACCATGTGCAAGTTACATTATGCCTTTGATGATTTATGAAAGAATAAGAAACACAAAATAAAAGACACAAATTTTGAAGACATGCTAATTTAACAGATGAAGTGATCTATGTAGTTGAAAGTTGGCATGGAAGAGGTTTCATTCTTTACTGCAAAAAAAAAAAAAAAAAAAAAATATATATATATAATATATGTACTGTATATGGGCATGATTGAGATAATTATGGATGCATTAAAAATGTTTTGTTCTTTATTCCTGTATATACTAATCTAATCCAAAACAGCCAAGCTGTAAAAAAAGTGTGCGGCCCTCAGAAAGGCTATGGTGAAAAAAGATGTGAAATCCAAGGTGGCGGCCAAGAAATGGCTGTGATGGTAGGTTAATGGTAAAAATTTTAATAATGACAATTCAGGTAAATTTTGTGAAGCGGCACAAAAATTCACCTGAATTGTCGCTATTAAAATTTTTACCATTAACCTACCATCACAGCCATTTCTTGGCCGCCACCTTGGATTTCACATCTTTTTTCACCATAGCCTTTCTGAGGGCCGCACACTTTTTTTACAGCTTGGCTGTTTTGGATTAGATTTCATTTCTTTTTGTATTTGTATACCCCAAAGCCGGCCTATGGCCAGCTTTGGGACTTTTTTAACCTATGTTTTTTTTCTTTACTACAGGAAGAAGTAAAGATGAAGTAGATATACTTTAAATATTTTATCAGTAAATGTACAAATTATATATATAATACATATGTGACCGGATTTGCAAAAAGGGGCCTTCCACACACATCCAATTTGCCAACTTTGACAATTGATAACTTCAGATTGGAAAGAGCTATTGCCTTGAAATTTGGGCAGTGGTGATTTCTTTGCAGCTGAACTCTCCACATGATGGTTTCTTTGTAGCTGAACTCTCTATAAAGGCAATTTCTTCTAGCTGATCTCTCTACAGGGAGATTTGTTTGTAGCTGAACTATCTACAAGGTAACTTCTTCTAGCTGATCTCTCTACAGGGTGATTTGTTGGTAGCCGAATTCTGTACAGGCGATGTGTTTGCAGCTGAGCTCTTTACAAAATGGTTTCTTTGTAGCTGAACTCTCTACAAAGTAACTTCTTCTAACTGATCTTTCTACAGCGTGATTTGTTTGTAGCTGAACTATCTACAAGGTAACTTCTTCTAGCTGATCTTTCTACAGGGCAATTTGTTTTTGGCAGAATTTTCTACAGGGTGATTTCTTTGCAGCTGAACTCTCTACATGGTGGTTTCTTTGTAGCTGAACTCTCTACAAGGTAACTTCTTCTAGCTGATCTCTCTACAGGGTGGTTTCTTTGTAGCTGAACTCTCTAAAAGGTAACTTCTTCTAACTGATCTTTCTACAGGGCAATTTGTTTGTGGCTGTATTTTCTACAGGGTGATTTGTTTGCAGCTGAATTCTCTACATGGTGGTTTCTTTGTAGCTGAACTCTCTACTAAGTAATTTCTTCTAGCTGATCTCTCTACAGGGTGATTTGTTTGTAGCTGAATTCTGTACAGGTGATTTGTTTGCAGCTGAGCTCTTTACAGAATGGTTTCTTTGTAGCTGAACTCTCTACAAGGTAACTTCTTCTAACTGATCTTTCTACAGGGCAATTTGTTCGTGGCAGAATTTTCTACAGGGTGATTTCTTTGCAGCTGAACTCTCTACATGGTGGTTTCTTTGTAGCTGAACTCTCTACAAGGTAACTTCTTCTAGCTGATCTCTCTACAGGGTGGTTTCTTTGTAGCTGAACTCTCTAAAAGGTAACTTCTTCTAACTGATCTTTCTACAGGGCAATTTGTTTGTGGCTGTATTTTCTACAGGGTGATTTGTTTGCAGCTGAATTCTCTACATGGTGGTTTCTTTGTAGCTGAACTCTCTACTAAGTAATTTCTTCTAGCTGATCTCTCTACAGGGTGATTTGTTTGTAGCTGAATTCTGTACAGGTGATTTGTTTGCAGCTGAGCTCTTTACAGAATGGTTTCTTTGTAGCTGAACTCTCTACAAGGTAACTTCTTCTAACTGATCTTTCTACAGGGCAATTTGTTCGTGGCAGAATTTTATACAGGGTGATTTCTTTGCAGCTGAACTCTCTACATGGTGGTTTCTTTGTAGCTGAACTCTCTACAAGGTAACTTCTTCTAACTGATCTCTCTACAGGGTGATTTGTTTGTAGCTGAACGATCTACAAGGTAACTTCTTCTAGCTGATCTCTCTACAGGGAGATTTGTTTGTAGCTGAACTCTCTACAGGTGATTTGTTTGAAGCTGAACTCTCTAAATGATGGTTTCTTTGTAGCTGAACTCTCTACAAGTTAACTTCTTCTAGCTGATCTCTCTACATGGTGATTTGTTTGTAGCTGAATTCTGTATAGGTGATTTGTTTGCAGCTGAGCTCTTTAAATAATGGTTTCTTTGTAGCTGAACTCTCTCAAGGTAACTTCTTCTAGCTGATGTCTTTACAGGGTCACTAGTTTGTAGCTGAATTCTCTACATGGTGGTTTCTTTGTAACTGAACTCTCTACAAGGTAACTTTTTCTAGCTCATCTTTCTACAGGGTGATTTATTTGTAGCTGAATTCTTTACAGGTGATTTGTTTGCAGCTGAGCTCTTTAAAGAATGGTTTATTTGTAGCTGAACTCTCTACAAGGTACCTTCTTCTAGCTGATGTCTCTACAAGGTCACTAGTTTGTAGCTGAGCTCTCTACATGGTGGTTTTTTTTGTAACTGAACTCTCTACAAGGTGACCTCTTCTAGCTGATCTTTCTACAGTGTGATTTGTTTGAAACCGAACTCTCTACAAGGTAACTTCTTCTAGCTGATCTCTCTACAGGGAGATTTGTTTGTAGCTGAACTCTCTACATGATGGTTTCTTTGTAGCTGAACTCTCTACAAGGTAACTTCTTCTAGCTAATCTCTCTACAGGGAGATTTGTTTGTAGCTGAACTCTCTACATGATGGTTTCTTTGTAGCTGAACTCTTTGCAAGGTAACTTCTTCTATTGATCTCTCCACAGGGCGATTTGTTTGTAGCTCAACTCTCTACATGGTGGTTTCTTTGTAGCTGAACAATACAAGGTGATTTTTTCTAGCTGAACTATCTCTTTTCATAGTTGCATGAACTCCCTACAAGGTAACTTCTTCTAGCTGATCTCTCTACAGGGTGACTTTTGTGTAGCTGATCTCTATACAGGTTTCTTATTTTTAGCTGATCTCTTGAATTCTCTTCAGGGTGACTGCTCTATTAGGATGACTGCTCTATTAGAGTATCTCGATCTCGCACTTGCCGCACCAAGTTGGATTTCGTGTTATAACTCCGTGGCTTTAAGTCTTATTCTTCTACACCATTGATGAGCCTTTCTAAGATGATTACTCCATCTGTACAACGATTTTCAAAGCATTACCCTAAGCGGTTTATCTGGTAGGCGTGGCAAGCAGTCGTTTTTTTATTAGCTGATCTCGATTGCGTAATTGTTACACACTGTTGGTTTTTTCGTTGTATCTTCCTGGTTTTTAGCTCGATTTCTTTCAAACCACAAAAGGTTTGAGGTTCAATAGTTAACCTATTCACCCACCGATTTTCAGCTTCTTCCCATACGCGGTTTACCCTGTAGGCGTGACAACATATTGGTGTTATTTTTCGTGAATAATCGCTCATAACTCTTTGCCTGTTTATCGTATTCCAGCCAAAGTTGGTACCGAGATGCGCCTTTATATCCCCCTTCTGTGTGCCAAATTTCAAGGCAATCGGATAACGCGTTCGAGTTTTATAGCAGTTTTTGTAAGTGTGCGACAAGATAAAGAAAAATAAGAAGAAAAAAAAACCAAGAAACTGAGCCAATTTTTGAAGTCGCATATCTCGGGAACGCGCAAAGCGATTTCGCTCAAATTTGGAATGTGGAGTGCTGCAGTTAGAGGGAATGTCCACAGCAAAAATCGTCTTGTTTCATCAAGGAAGCACAGAGCTACGGAGGTACGAAAATTGCGTTTTCTTTCTTCCTGTCAATATACTCACGGGTGTTACGCGCCGGCTTCTTGGGCCGCACGACACACTACCGTGTATCTTGATCTAATCCAAAACAGCCAAGCTGTAAAAAAAGAGTGCAGCCCTGAGAAAGGCTATGGTGAAAAAAGATGTGTATTCCAAGGTGGGGGCCAAGAAATGGCTGTGATAGTAGGTTAATGGTAAAAATTTTATTAACAACAAATCAGGTGAATTTTGTGCCGCTTGGTTTAGGCACCAAATTCACCTGAATTGTTGTTATTAAAATTTTTACCATTAACCTACCATCACAGCCATTTCTTGGCTGCCACCTTGGATTTCACATCATTTTTCACCCTAGCCTTTCTCAGGGCCCACTCTTTTTTTACAGCTTGGCTGTTTTGGATTAGGTTTCACTTCTTTTTGTATTTGTATAACCTATCTTTTTTTCTTTACCACAGGAAGGAGAAAAGATGAAGCAGATGTTAAATACTTTAAATATTTCTGATTCTATCAGTAAATGTACCAATTATATATAATATATAATACATGTTTTTATTACAGAACTCACTACATGATGGTTTCTTTATAACTGAACACTCTACAAGGTGACTTCTTCTAGCTGATCTTTCTATATGCTGAATTGTTTGTAGCTGAACTATCTACAAGGTAACTTCTTCTAGCTGATCTCTCTACAGGGTGATTTGTTTGTATAGCTGAACTATCTACAAGGTAACTTCTTCAAGCTGTTCTCTCAACAGGGTGATTTGTTTGCAGCTGAACTCTTTACATGATGGTTTCTTTGTAGCTGAACTCTCTACACAGTGATTTCTTTGTAGCTGAACTCTCTACAAGGTGACTTCTTCTAGCTAACCCCTCTACAGGGTGATTTGTTTGTAGCTGAACTCTCTACAAGTGATTTATTTGCAGCTGAACTCTTTATGTAGTGGTTTCTTTGTAGCTGAACTCTCTACAAGGTGATCACTTCTAGCTGATCTCGCTATAGGGTGATTTGTTTCTAGCTGAACTCTCTACAGGTGATTTGTTTGCAGCTAAACTCTCTACATAGTGGCTTCTTTATAGCTGAACTCTCTACATGATGGTTTCTTTGTAGCTGAACTCTCTACAAGTTGAATTCTTCTAGCTGAACTCTCTACAGGGTGATATTTTTGTAGCTGAACTCTCTACATGATGGTTCCTTTGTAGCTGAACTCTCTACAAGGTGAACTTTTCTAGCTGAATTCTCTACAGGATAATTTGTTTGCAGCTGAACTCTCTGTATGATGGTGTCTTTGTAGCTGAACTCTCTACAAGGTAACTTCTTGTAGCTGATCTCTCTACAGGGTAACTTGTTTGTAGCTGAACTATCTGCAGGGTGATTTGTTTGCTCTCTACAAGGTGATCCTTCCAGCTGATCCCTCTACAGGGTGATTTGTTTGTAGCTGAATTCTTTACAGGGTGATTTGTTTGAGGCTGAACTCTCTACATGGCGGTTTCTTTGTAGCTGAGCTCTCTACAAGGTGACTTCTTCTAGCTGAACTCTCTACAGAGTGATTTGTTTGTAGCTCAACTCTCTACATGATGCTTTCTTTGTAGCTGAACTCTGTACAAGGTGACCTCTTCTAGCTGATCTCTCTACAGGGTGATTTGTTTCTAGCTGCATGAACTCTCTATAGGGTCATTCCATGCCAAATCAACAAAAAAAATCCTGACCCCTTTGGATTTTCATGAAATTTGGCATAGACAAGAAAAAAAGAAACTAAGAAAATTTCTCACACCAAAATTTGGCCGATTCTTTTGATCTCCCTTTAAGATATGACCACTCCACGTTTATTGCAAAATACTACACTGGTTTAATAAAATGGCCATAACTTTGTCAGTGATTATCACAAAACCTTTCTGTTTAGAGTTTTGGAATGCTTATTAAATTCTCTTTCAAGTGATATATAATTCATTATAATTACTAAAAGGAAAAGGTCAAACCACAAAAATGTGACTTTTTCCTTTGATCTTACTTTTTTCAAAAAGGATATTTCAATTACTTTCATTTTTTGTTCAAATATTCTTCTAATGCTCCTCTTTCATGACAGTAAGTTTGAAGTTGGGATGGCCAGTAGATCATAAGTTGTGGCTACATATGTAATTTTACATGCTACCGGGAGTATAAGTATGAACACTACTATAACAATACAAACTTTTAAATTAAATTATAGTATGGAATCTCATCAGAACATGGCCAAGTTGCAATACACATACAGTTGGAGGCATAGTATAGAAGTATCATAAGGTGATTAAACAGAAGTATCAATACTCACCATTGCTGAAGCTATACCAATTATACAATATCCCCTATTGCTATGTGTATCAATGCAGTTATGATAACAACATGATTTTGGTGCAAACACCATCAGGAGTCCATGATAGAGATTTTATGAACTCCTAATGCCATATACTTAGTAGCAAATTATCTTATGATACTGTAAGGTTTATAAGAGAAAGGTTAGACAGAATTGTGGAAACTTCACAATAGGCCTCTATTAAAATTATGAAGTTGGAGGGGTTTGATTTGGTACAATGACTGTATAGAAAGACCACCTTATAAGGGCCAACTATAAATTCTCCAAATGGGATATCTATACATTATTCTACCTTTCAAAAGCAGCCACCTGCTTGAAGGTGACTGGCCCAAGGCTTTAGATAGGTTCCAATGTAAATCATTCCTTATTCACCAATTCTCCACCACATATTTCCTCCACCAAACTTTTGTTATTATGTAGTGTCTGCTGACATGTACAGATGTCCAACAGAATAACAGCTGAAGAATTTGCGAATTTGGTGAATAAGGAATGATTTACTCTCCGATTTCATAATATTAATGTGAAGTTTTCACAATTTTGTCAAACCTTTCATAAGATAATTTGCTACTAAACCCTCTCATTATATGGCATCAGGAGTTCATAAAATCTCTATTATGGACTCCTGATGGTGTTTGTACCAAAATCATGTTGTTATCATAACTGCATCAATATACATAACAATAGAGGATATTGGTGTGTCTTCAACAATGGTGCGTATTGATACTTCTGTTTAATTAACTTATGATACTTCTATACTATGCCTCCAACTGTATGTGTATTGCAACTTGGCCACGTTCTGATGAGATTCCATACTATAATTTAATTTAAAAGTTTGTATTGTTATAGTAGTGTTCTTACTTATACTACTGGTAGCATGTAAAATTACATATGTAGCCACAGCTCATGATCTACTGGCCATCCCAACTTCAAACTTACTGTCATGAAAGAGGGGTATTAGAATAATATTTGAACAAAAAATGACAGTAATTGAAATATCCTATTTATTTTGAAAAAGTTAGATCAAAAGAAAAGTCACATTTCTGTGATTTGACCTTTTCCTTTGAGTAATTATAATGAATTATATATCACTTGAAAGAGAATTTAATAAGCAGTCCAAAACTCTAAACAGAAAGGTTTTGTGATAATCACTAACAAAGTTATGGCCGTTTTATTAAACCAGTGTAGTATTTTGCAATAAACGTGGAGTGGTCATATCATAGATAGTATACTATCTATGGTCATATCTTAAAGGGAGATCAAAAGAATCGGCCAAATTTTGGTGTGAGATAGTTTCTTAGTAGAGTCCATGTCTATGCCAAATTTCATGAAAATCCAAAGAGGTCAGGATTTTTTTTGTTGATTTGGTATGGAATGACCCTATAGGTGATTTGTTTGCAGCTGAACTCTCTACATGGTGGTTTCTTTGTAGCTGAACTCTCTACATGATGGTTTCTTTGTACCTGAACTCTCTACAAGGTAACTTCTTCTAGTCGATCCCTCTACAGGGCGATTTGTTTGTAGCTGAATTCTCTACAGGGTGATTTGTTTGCAGCTGAACTCTCTACATGGTGGTTTCTTTGTAGCTGAACTCTCTATACAAGGTGACTTCATCTAACTGAACTCTCTACAGGGTGATCTTTTCGTAGCTGAACTCTCTACAGGGTGATATGTTTGCAACTGAACTCTCTACATGATGGTTTCTTTATAGCTGAACTCTCTACAAGGTGACTTCTTCTAGCTGAACTCTCTACAGAGTAATTTGTTTGCAGCTGAACTCTCTACATGATGGTTTCTTTGTAGCTGAACTCTCTATAAGGTGACCTCTTCTATAGCTGAACTCTTTACATGGTGTCTAGTTTCTAACTGATCTCTCTATAGGGTGATTTATTTGCAGCTGAAATCTCTACAGGGTGATTTGCTTGTAGCTGAACTCCTTACATTGTGTCTAGTTTCTGGCCGAACTCTCTACAGGGTGATTTGTTTCTAGCTGATCTCTCTACAAGTTGATCTGTGTGTAGCTGATCTCTCTGCAAGTTGATTTGTTTGTAGTTGATCTCTCTACAGGGTAATTTGTTTGTAGCTGAACTGTCTATAAGGTGATATGTTTGTAGCTGATCTCTCTGCAGGTTGATTTGTTTTAGCTGAACTCTCTATAAGGTGATTTGTTTCTAGTTTATCTCTCTACAGGTTGATTTGTGTGTAGCTGATCTCTCTACAGGGTGATTTGTTTGTAGCTGACCTCTCTGCAGGTTGATTTGTTTCTAGCTGATCTCTCTACAAGTTGATTTGTTTGTTGCTGATCACTCTAAAGATTGATTTGTTTGTAGATGAACTCTCTGCAAAGTGTTTTGTTTGTAGCTGATCTCTCTACAGGATAATTTGTTTGTAGCTGAACTCTCTGCACAGTGATGTGTGTGTAGCTGAATTCTCTAGAGAGTGATTTAATTGTAGGTGAACTCTCTACAGGGTGCATGACTTGTTTATAGCTGAACTCTCTTCAGTGTGACTTGTAATGTTCTGAATCTCTACAGTGATATAATTGTAGCTTAATTCTCCACAGGGTGACTTGCTTCTTGCTGAACTGTCTATAAGATTAACTGTTTGCAGCTGAAGTCCCTACAGAATAACTTGTAATGTAATAGAATTCTATAATGGAGTAAATAAATTAGCTGAATGCTCTATTAGGGTGACTGTTCTATTAGAGTATCTCGATCTCGCATTTGCTACACGGAGTTGGCTTTCGAATCATAACTCAGTGGTTTGTAATCCAATTCTTCTATACTACTGCGAGGACTTTCTATGGAGATTATTCCAGCTATACACCGATTTTCAGCTCATTGCTCTTAGCGGTTTGCCTAGTAGGCGTAAAAACTAATACTTTTTTATTACTAAAAATCGATCGCGTAATTGTGACACAGGTTGGGTTTTGTGTCATATCTCCGTGTAGTCTGGCGCCGTCCGCCCCTTCGCAAAAAGTAAGGGTCTGGTGAAATACAAATACCTAATCATTTCAAAAGGAATTCAATTAGACAGTGCACGTAATGCTTGTTACGTCAGATGATTGCACTTCAATTCGAACAAAAGCATTGTGTTGCCAAGGCGATTTCTGTGTGAACGTCATTGGCATGCACTAATTGGCTAGCGCCGAATCTGGGCGCTAGAAATGATTTAGTATCTGTATTTCACCAGACCCTTACTTTATGCGAAGGGGCGGGCGGCGCCAGACTAATCTCCGTGGTCTTAATCTCGATTCCTTTCAAACCACCAAAAGGCACTCCTACGATGGTTACTCCATCTACATAGCAATTTTCAGCTCATTCCATGAAGCGGTTTACCCTGTAGGCGTGACAACAAATCGATCTTGTTTTATGCGAATAATCGGTCATAACGCCTGAACCATTCATCGGATTTGCACCACATTTGATGCTAGGATGCGCCTTTGGACTCCCTTTCTGTGTGCCAAATTTCAAGGCGATTGGAGCACGCGTTTGCGTTTTATAGCAATTTTTGCAAGTGTGCGAAAAGACGAAGAAAAAGAAAAAAAACGAAACTTTGTCCGCTCATATCTCGGAAATGGCTTGAGTGATTTCCTTCAAATTTGGAATGTAGACTCCCCTAGCTGGCGGGCAACTCTGCAGCAACTTTCGTTTTAATCGGATAAGCTATCACCGAGATACAAAAGTGTGAAAATGACGTTTTCTTTCTTCCTGTCAATATACTCACGGTGTGGAGCGCCGGATTCTTGGGCCGCACGACACACTATCGTGTGTCTTGATTTTCAGCTCACTGCTCTAAGCGGTTTGCCTGGTAGGCGTGAAAATTATTGGTATTTTTATTCACGAATCTCGATCGCGCAATTGTTACACACCTTCGGTTTCATGTCATATCTCCATGATCTTAATTTCGATTGTTTTCAAACCACCAAAAGGCACTCCTACCATGGATGCTCTATCCACAAACCGATTTTCAACTCATTCCATGAAGTGGTTTACCCTGTAGGCGTGACAACAAATCGATCTTGTTATACGCGAATAATCGACCATAACTCCTGAACCATTCACCAAATTTGCACCAAATGTGATACTCGAATTCTTCGTTGGACTCCTTTACGTGTGCTAAATTTCAAGGCAATCGGAATACGCGTTTGTATTTTATAGCAATTTTTCAAAGTGTGCGAAAATACGAAGAATAAGAAGAAAAAAAAAACAAAAAACCAAGAAATAAAAACGAACTTTTGGGCACTCATATCTCGGTAATGGCTAAGGCGAGTTTCTTCAAATTTGGTATGTGGAGTGGCCTACCTGGCGGGAACCTCTGCAGCAAAACCGGTTCCAATCGGATGAAGGATCACGGAACTAAAAAGGTGTGAAAATTGCGTTTTCTTTCTTCCTGTCAATATATTCACGGTGTGGCACGCCGGCTTCCTGGGCCGCACGATACACTACCGTGTGTCTTGATTATACAGTCACACACTTGTCTGGCATGCATCTGCGCCAGCTTGACTAGGCTGCATGACACTACTAAATAAATGCATGTTTCTTTATGACCATTATGCAGTACCAGCAGTTTTGTTACATTGATGATTTACTGACAATAATGAACCATTCATTTCATGTCTTCACATAATATAGCTACCTACAGTAGCTATCAACAATCTGTATTGTTCCTTACTACTATTATCACAATGATAGGAGCTGTAAATGCCCAAATAGCACCATCATCATCTGAAATCCAGCACCTGTGTAATGGATCATGTACATTAGTACAGTACAGTTATAGACATAATTTACACTGAACATGCTACATATACTAATGCAATGTTGAACTCATCATTAATGCATTCTGGATCATAACGCACAAGGTATTAAAGTTTATAGCAATTTATTATCACATTTGCTAATTCTGGAAAGTGTTAAGTCCCAAAGCAACCCTCCTCCCTTTACTTATGCGATAGTTCAATGAGCAAAACTGTACTGTGGTAACACCATACAGCCATCTAGTGGCTTCCACCTTAGATTTTATGTTTTCTCACCATGGTTTCATTGGGGCCACACCCTTTTTTACAGCTTGGCTGTTTTGATATAGATACACAGAAAGCAAGTTTTGGAAAGGGTATTGATAGTTATCTAGAATTGATAAGAGCTTTGATGCTATGAAGGTTATTGTACAGTATGTACTATATATACATGCTATAGCACTAAGTATATCACTCATACATGTGTTACAGTACTATGCATGCTTCATATTAATTTTGTACGTTAAACATGCTACTTTGAGTGCAACCAAACATAGAACAGCACTTTACTGCATGCAGTGCTTCCTACACAAACCACCCTTCCATCACACCAACCCTCTATAGGTATCATGACATGCAACCACAACCTGTTAAAATAGGGACATCGCTTTCCACAAGAGGTACATAGAGTATGCTTGTGCATACGTACATGCATATACAACTTTCTGGGAGAGGCATGCACATAGATAGTTTGTGCTCATATGTCTGGATTTTCTATGCCTAGTCACAATTGCTACACATGTATACATGGAAATTTACACACTACATACATGTACGTATGTACAGTCATAAATGCAACAAAACTCTACTTACACTGTTCTGGTCCCATCAGGATCTTCAACCCCATAATTGTCAAATGATACTGCAGCTGATATAGCTACTATTGGTACTGGGAGACCTACACCGTATAAAATGTTTTGACTGAAGTTTTGTTATAACAAACATATACCTGCAGGGTTACAGTGTATATACTGTAACTATAGTTACAAGTACACAAAACACTTTTTGAATTTTCAACTAGAGTAGAGACCATAGCACATCGATAAAAGTACTGAAACAAGCTGGAGTAGTGCATGATATTAAATCACAGTAAAACAATAAGAAGTGTTATATCTCTACTGTGCTCAAGATATAATAACGGAAATGCACAGTAGGGATGTAACACTTCTTATTGTTTTAAGTACTATGATTTAATATCATGCACTACTCCAGCTTGTTTCAGTACTTTTTTATCGATGTGCTATGGTCCCTACTCTAGTTGAAAATTCAAATTTTTTGCATAATTGTTTGTTAAATTTTTTGTAAATAATTATTATGACTGGTGAACCCATGCATATCACATCAAAAGAAAGAAATAGCACCGCGTGCCCCAGTTATATCAATTATCATCTGAAAAGTGAAGTATCCATTATGCTTTGTTGCCAGCTATGTTAAATCCATTGCACAGCAGTATGAATCAAGAACTATTCAAAAAGTATCTCTGTAATCAAAGTAGCCACTATAAAAAATATGGACGATTTCCGTTACGAAAGGAAGCCATCATGTGCTACCCCAAATTGACACTTTTCACTGTCAGCAAAGACGAATGGGACACAAAGGAGGACACTGGTAACACTAGTAACTTTTTTAGCCATGAAGTCACCATGAATAATCTACGAATTTTATGAATTACACATGAATTTACCCTGAAAAGCGTTCACGGTATATTCATAGTGTCGGGAAATTCCCATGAATTTATCACAATACTCTATGAAATGCCTATGGATTTACACACATGGGAGACACCAGTGATTCTGCATTCCTTATGAAAAGTGCATGAATTTCCTTGTTACCTCTGAAAATATTTTTCCGTTTTACATGGTCATGGAAACCCTATGAAAACAATCTTATCATTTCTTGGCAGCACTCTATGAAATGCACATGAACTTTACAAGTGGATAATTTACATCACATTGATGATTTACCATGCCATGAAATCCTGTACGACCTATGAAATAACCATGAATATAACTTGCCTGGAATACAGTCTGTGAAAACTCCGTGAATTGTTAGTAACTCTAATTAATGCACACCACGCATTATTGCTTGGTACTGAACCAGTCAGTCATAGCAACAATGAAAGTTGAGGTGAAAGTACTAGTAGTTTTAATTGAGTAATTAAAGTAGTTTACAACGTGTAGTTTATAGTAAGGAATTTATTTGACACTCGGGGTTGGTTTTGTTTTGTCTGGAATTGCTGGCTGTTTGTCTGAAGGCTCACCTGAAATGCTAATTATCGCGCGATGTTTTGTTACATGAACTAGCGTGTGGAACAACCCACGTTTGTTTATCAATTAGTGTTCTACTAGCAAACAGGGAACAGAAATGCTAGTAGAGTTTATAAAGATGGGAGCCTCGCGAAAGGTGAAGCTTAAATTGAAGTGAAGGAGCCTGCCATGCTAGGAATTTCATATCGCATCTCTAGTAAGTTGTACATGAACTTATAGTAGGTTTGCCCATTTCTGAATGTTATAGTACTGAACATGCATGGCTACATTATATATCAGTGTTGTCAGCTGCTTAACTGTTAGGGCCGCAACTGTTGTCTACTATGTTAGCACCCTGAATAAATACAAGGAATTTTGTTTAAATATTATTAAGATGCACTAGGCTACAAACTTTCAAGGGTTACCACCAAGGAATGGGTCAGACCAGATCGAATGAGCTACATAGAACACTTTGAAAGTGCTACATTGCTTTATTACATGTTGCCAACATCAGTGAGACCAAGGGAGAGAATAGGAAAAGTAAACATGTTCAGTTATTGGTGTTGCCATACTTCCAACACCTGAATCAAAGACTAATTTAATTATACGTGATGTCTTGTGAGTAGTGTGGAGTGTTTGGTGAATCAATACAAATTGTTCCATTCTGTGTTTGATGGCTCCAGTTAGAAAAAAGTAGCCATAGGGTATGACAAGATACACATTCAAATCTATTTGATGTATCGATACAGTGGTCACTGCAGCATTTACACACATCTTTTTAAAATTAACGTATAGTTTAACTCACTTAGTCACCTGACATGTTAACTTAGTCACCTACACATGTTCACTTAGTCGCCTGTGTGCCCTCAAGAAATTATGTTTGTGATAATCTTTAAATTAGAGTAACTGGCTAATGTTCGCTGTCATGGATTGTCGAGTAGCATTTTGGGAGCACAGTTGGACTTTATTTCATCTTTAATGCTTATTGCTAATACTGTAGTACTCTTCTTCTCTGCTTAATTTTGGATAAATGGCTATATCCATTACTCTGGTTACAGGTACCTGCCCCTCAAATAATTTTTTCTGAGTGCCATAGGAAGTATCCAGCTGTTTTTTTTTTTTTTTTTTGCTTTTTCGCCCATGTACACTTAGATATGTATTAGCAAATGAAACAGATGGTTATATTTTGCATCTTACTACAAATACCAGTGCGTCTGCGTTTAATGTTTTAAGTAGGGCTGGGCGGTTTCTCGGTATTATAGTAATACCGCGGTATTGCAATGAAACGATATCTGTATCGCGTAGATTTCGGTGAAACGATAATATCGCGATATCGATATTATTACGATTTTTAGTGTTTGTGACAGCTTATTAAGCCCTTAAGGTTGTTATAATGCACCTCAAATAATCACGTGATACTACTGCAAACAAGGACCTAGTACTAGCTAGTCAATTTTTTTTACAAAGATCGAGATACTCTAATAGAACAGTCAGCTAGGATCGAGATACCCTAATAAAGCAGTCAGCTACTCTAATATAGCAGTCATCTTTAATAACCGCGATAAATAGTAATACCGTGATATATTTCTGCACAATATATCGTGAAGCGAAACTCCAATACCGCCCAGCCCTAGTTTTAAGTCTTGAATGTACATATCATTTTGTTTACGTATATGTAACTTAGAAACTGTTTAGTATGTGCACAAATCAATTTAGATATTTATATGCTGTTAGCTACTCTGTGATTCCAGAACTTTCAAATAAAAGTTTAGCTACATGCATAATAGCAATACATAATAATACTGGTAGATTTGTGGACCACTATCGTAGTACAGGATATGGGTATAATTCAACTGTTGTAATTCATGATAAGTTGTAATTACATTGAACTTCAATTTTTAGGTGTTTTGGAGTTGCTGCTTTGTGACAGCATTTTCTGTCCGGCATAGACATTATTTCATGATGTCAGATCCAGAACACTTTTATGGTATCTCATGTAAATTTCATTGATAAGTTCATGAGATATTCATGTAAATTTCATTGCTAAATTCATGTAAATTTCATTAATATATTCATGTAAGTTTCATTAATTAATTCATGTAAAATTCATTAATAAATTCATGAGACATTCATGTAAATTTCATAGTGCACTTCATGGAGTACTCATGTCATATTCATCCATTGTATGGTGGTAGTTTCATGGTCAATTCATATGGGAGTCATGGGATAATAATTCATATTAAAGTCATGGTGTTTTCATGTGATGGTTCATGTATAATTCATAGGGTGCATAAAATTCATAGCCTATGAAACAGAAAGTATTCATAGGGTCATAAATATGAATAACCTGTGAATTTCAGTTCATAGGAAAACCATGGGTTTATGAGTTAGTAGTGTAAGTCCATGAAGAATGCATTTTATGTACTGCGGTATGCCAAAAGGCACATCTCGGGCTGAAGCGATGTTGAACAGTGAAAAAATCAAGCCCATTGCATTAGCCGTTGTCAAGTTACCCTTGTCTGAAGGCATCAGTCGGTCGGTCAGTCAGTCAGTCAGTCAGTCAGTCAGTCAGTCAGTCAGTCAGTCAGTTACTAGTCGGTCGGTCGGTCGGTCAGTCAGTCAGTCAGTTACTCAGTTTAATATGCTCCCTACACCACACACCATGGCACATTATATTCCCTACACAAACCACCTTTTCATCGCACAGAGCTCTATACACATTACTGCACATGACAACTACAGAGAACATCACTTCATTTTAAATAACATACATGTATACGCACACATACTGTACATCTCTTTGGGGAGGTAGAGTAGGGCAACTGAGGTGAGGCACAACTACTTAAGTGGGCAATGTGTGTTATCACTGTCTCAGTTGTGAAAGGTCAGAGTGTTTTATGATTCCTTTGACGTAACTTACACTGACATTACAAATGCCCAACAGTACCTACACCCAACAGTACGTATGCCCTACAGTAACTGCACCCAACAGTACCTACACCAAACAGTACTTACACCCAACGTTACAATACTAGGTAGCAGTCTCCTGCTACATACTGGTTTATACTTTCCGCAAGAGACCAATATTGCATATGGATTTAGTCGTACCACACAGTAGCCAGTATAAACATTTAACCGCAACAAACATTACTCCACAACAAATAGTCGCAACAATTGTTACAAATATTTAGTCACAACAAACATTACATCGTAATAAATAATCACAACAAACATTACATTTAATCACAACAAACATTACATTTAATCGCAACAAACACTACATCGCAACAAATAATTACAACAATTAATCACCATACAAGCCACAACATATAGCCACATGTAATCACAACACATAACCACATTGAATTGCAACATATAGCCACATTTAATCGTAACACATGACTACATTTAATTGCAACATGTAGCCACACACATAACACATTTAGTCGCAACAAACATGACCACATTAAATCACAACGAGTATAACCACAGTTTGAACATTTGGTCGTGCAGTATATCACATTAGTGATAACACACACACATCTTTGGACAGGGTTAATGTTTTACCTATAGTATGTTCATGTTGAACTGAACCCTCAAAAACATTTAATAACTCATGGATGCAATTACACACGATCTTGAAATTTGGCTCATTTGTAGTACTGCTTGACCCGCTAAAAATGTTTCAAAATCTTTTTGTTCAAATGTTTGACATAATATTTACGGCCAATCAAAATTTTCACAATACATTTCCTATGGGGAAGCCATACAAGTACAGTGTCCATTATAGCCCTTTCCCGAACTTGTAATGGAGCCAAACCGTACGTGTCTGTTGTTGACACCTTTGCTATTACCAATAATCATCTGGTTGGCTGAAATGTTAACTCTGTTGAGAAAAAATCCACTTTTAATTTTTAGCTGTTTTTCAGGATTCAGCTCAACGTGAACATACTATAGGTTCAGAAATTTGTGACTAATTTCCCTCAAAGTAGTTGGTAATAGTGACATATAACAATGACGTATAACATAATATTATAACATGTGATGAATTACAGTTATTCAGCACCTCTATGGTATTAAGTGATGTCTATAAATCATAATTTAACTTGCTACTCCAGTATACGTACAATAGGAAAGCACACAATGATTGCAACAACATTGGTGACAAAATACAATTTTGCCTATATGCTATGCAATGTGTAACTCTCATTGACTGTGCCATTTGTTACTGGTGCATTTATATGGCTATCACACATAGAACAATAATCATGCAACATTATGTTGAAGGACAATTGAGTAAGGTGAGATATAGAGTAGTAGTATAGTTAATATAAATGCTTATATTATTACAGTGACCATGTTAAAGCGTGAGTGATGTATACCACTACTAAGACGAGTGGTCAAGTACTGCTGGTGTTCACTCAAAATCATTTCTAATGCGCTGACAATAAGATTCGGCAACCAATATCTTGTCGGTGCACAGCGTGCAGTGGTAGAGCTTTTGTCATCCACAACATGAAGTAATAAGCATAGTCCTAGAGGACATTGTACAAACATAGTAGCTGTACTTGTATATCTGGCCGCACACCTTACTGTGAAACTAAGTTAAAACATTTGCAACATATATGGTGATATGAAATTAGCAACTGATATGATGCCCTTATCAAAATGATATGGTAGCAAATATGGTTGTACAAGGGATTGCACATGTCAATGGCTCATTTGGGCAATAAAACAGTGCCAAAAATATTCCACTAATTATTTGAACCACTAATAACATAAACACTAAACATTGACCATTCCTTTGCCGCCCCTTCATCTTCTCATTCTATTACTTTCCCCACACTAAATACACTCTCATTCACAATATCCTCCCGCCACTTCATTATTACTAACTCCCTTTTCGCATTAAAACGGTCCTCCCTCTCCAAAATGTTTTGCATCTTGGAAATGTTTTGTTTATAGAGTGCCATAAGAATTAACAATACCTGAAATGACATATGCCTGGAAGTCTGGAACCTATGCCATGCAATGAAACTACATGACTGTCTATAGCAACCATAGTGATATGCATACAAGTGTGCACAGTGCAGATTTCTGTAAAACATGAGCATATACATGAATATGCATGAGGGTAACACAAGTGCTGCAAATTAGATATGGCACACTGCTGCAAGCACTTTAGTACAATCTATTAAGATATCATGGTAGCATGTCAGAACAATACTTGGTATAAAATATTTGAATTTTATGTTATCAGGATTCAGTGCAATTTATTAATAATGTTAGTAATTAACAGGGTTCCAATTTGTCTGGTACATTGGTTCATGTTAAAATGATTGGTTCTGTTCTAATCAGACATGTGAGTGCATGCTGAGGGATTTATAAAGTCATTAACACCATAGCATAGAAGTAGGAGTTTTTGGTCTCCAGAGTAGATGATAGCTAATGAACTTTCATCTGCCATGTACTGTAGCTAGGTAGCTACGTATATCAGTGATTTTCCCCAGTCCACTTATTATTTCTAAACTTCTCTAGTTGAACATCTATGAGATGAGGACATGTCTAACAGACACTAATCACACATGTACAGATGAGACAGATGACAAATATGACAAATAAAGCTCAGTTCAATCACTTATAGACACAATAGTAAATCAGTGTATCCTCATGTAACCCAGTGAAACCCAATGTATCCTCATGTGTAACCCTGTGTATCCACAAGTAATTGTTTTAAGCACTGGTAACCTATGTGTGCCAATAGTAAATGAGTGTTTGTAATCTACTTAAATAATAATAATGTATAATGTGTATCCCAATTCAGTTAAACATAGTTTAACATGCTACCTACATGACACATCACGGCACGTTACTGCATGCCCTACACAAACCACCCTTCCACCGCACCGAGCTCTATTCACATTACTTCACATGATAACTACATAGAAACATCACTTCACTTGATCAACATACATGCATATACATACATACAACTCTTTGGGGGAGGTAGGGAAATGCAGGTGAGGCATGTATTGCCTGAAGGGACAACGTGTGTTATCACTGTCGCAGTTGTGCCATGCAAACTATATTTGGTGCCATCTTTGATGTAACTTAACATTGACATTCATAACGCCCAACAGTACCTACACCCAACAGTGCTTACTCCCAACAGTACCAACGCCCAAAGGTGTCTGTGCCTAATTATAACCATACCCAGCAGTGCCTATGCCCAACGGTACTTACAGCCTACAGTACGTACACCCAACATTACAACACTTTAGCCTTACCAACATTTAGTCGCAGCGCACACTACAAACATTCAGTCGCAACAAACATTACAAACATTCAGTCGCAACAAACATTACCAACATTTAATCGCAACAAACACTACAAACATCTAGTCGCAACAAACATTACGAACATTCAGTCGCAACAAACGTTACGCACATCGCAACAAATAACCACATGTAATCGCAACACGCAACCACATTTAGTCGCAACAAACATCATACATATAATCGCAACATATAAGCACATATAATCGCAACAAATAACCCCATTTAGGCACATTTAGTCGCAGCAACCATAACCATAGTTTGAACATAATATTTAATGGTGGATTGCAACAGTGATAACACACATATCTTTGGACTATATTTGGTGTTACCTAAGTTCAGCAATTTGCGCCCCACCATAACTGCCATTTACATGACACTGAAAGAAAGCAGGCTAGCAGGGAGGGTGGGTGGGAAACTTTTCTAGTTAGATCTCTAATAGCTGAGGAACTGAAATCGAGCCCCAAACGCACAGATGACACAAATAGACGATTATGGTAAATACAACTCAATTCTGCTAATATATGGAGAATGTGGAATTTAATTATGATGTGCACTTATGCAACCAGGTGACAGATGGTGCTATAACTTGATTTCTGCTCCTGACCCACCGCTCCAGGAAGCCAGCCTGTTAACTTTTGTTTGTTGTTGAGGCAACAAACTCCATTTAACATGCTACCTACATGACACATCACGGCACGTTACTGCATGCCCTACACAAACCACCCTTCCACCGCACCGAGCTCTATTCACATTACTTCACATGATAACTACATAGAAACATCACTTCACTTGATCAACATACATGCATATACATACATACAACTCTTTGGGGGAGGTAGGGAAATGCAGGTGAGGCGTGTATTGCCTGAAGGGACAACGTGTGTTATCACTGTCACAGTTGTGCCATGCAAACTATATTTGGTGCCATCTTTGATGTAACTTAACATTGACATTCATAACGCCCAACAGTACCTACACCCAACAGTGCTTACTCCCAACAGTACCAACGCCCAAAGGTGTCTGTGCCTAATTATAACCATACCCAGCAGTGCCTACGCCCAACGGTACTTACAGCCTACAGTACCTACACCCAACATTACAACACTTTAGCCTTACCAACATTTAGTCGCAGCGCACACTACAAACATTCAGTCGCAACAAACATTACAAACATTCAGTCGCAACAAACATTACCAACATTTAATCGCAACAAACACTACAAACATCTAGTCGCAACAAACATTACGAACATTCAGTCGCAACAAACGTTACGCACATCGCAACAAATAACCACATGTAATCGCAACACGCAACCACATTTAGTCGCAACAAACATCATACATATAATCGCAACATATAAGCACATATAATCGCAACACATAACCCCATTTAGGCACATTTAGTCGCAGCAACCATAACCATAGTTTGAACATAATATTTAATGGTGGATTGCAACAGTGATAACACACATATCTTTGGACTATATTAGGTGTTACCTAAGTTCAGCAATTTGCGCCCAATTTCCCCCAAAGTAGTTGTTAATAGTAGTACAACACATCATGAGGTACGTTTCTGTGAAACTAAGTGACATCAATGGATCACAATCAGATTTATTTTCAACACCACTAACGTACTCATGCATACACTGAATAGAACAGCATGAGTAACAAAATTCTGTCTGTACTCTGATTTATCACACCACCACTCTTTACTGATAGATTATTACTATGTCATAATGACTGCCACCCGTGATGATAAACTACCCTTAGTAACCGTGCATTTCATAATCGATGAATGATGTAATGTATATAATAATGGTACAATCCCTATTGATCTGTATATTGTTGTCACAGTAGTTGTGTTGATACCATAGATGATGTCTACCACTACCGGGATTAGTCAACCAGCTGTACTGCTACCCCATAAAAATAGCTCCTAATGTACTGATGATGAGATTTGATGACCAATAATTTCTATTTATTATGGCTATGACATGTCTAACCATAGATCTGTGACATGTTATGTGTGAATTTCATGTAGCTGCTGATGATCACTGTATACCCTGTATTGTACGATGAAACTACATGACTAACCTCAGTGGCTGTCATGATATGCACATGAACACACACTATGGGTTAATGCACAGTATGAAATATATGTGAATGTGCGTGACAATAACAAGTACTACTAATGAAATATAAGACATTAAAATAAGAGCGCTAGTACCATGTGATAATGCTGCTGTACCATGTGATAATGTTTGCTGATGACATATCGGAATGATGCACAGTATAAAGTGTTTGAATTTAATGAAATGTTAGTGACTATTAGGAATCATCTTAAAGTGATTGAGCATAATAAGGGCATTAGTGACTATCAGGGTTCCAAGGGATGGTTTCTTCTGGTATGTTGGTTCGTGCCAAAATGATTGGTATCATTCGGATCAAAGCCGTGGGAGTCTGCACATAAGTGAGATAAGCGTCACTGTTCCACCGACCCAGCGTCTTGATGAGCCAAGGGGGTATACCCGCTGCTGCTGAGGTGGTTGCCACACCTATCCTGAAGCTGTGTGTGCAATAAATCTGTGGGTTGTAACCGGCTTGTTGTAGCAACTGTCTGAGTGTTCTGGATAGCTGAAGTCTAGTTAATGGATTGAACCTCCCTGCTGAGAATAGTGGTCCAGTTTGTCGATGCAAAGGGATCATAGCTGCAAACTGTTGGAATGCCTTGACAGGGCAAGTTGATGTTCCTGTTGGCGCGAGGTTTAGAATATGGCCTTTACGAAAGGGGTCGGTTTTGGATTGCCGGATGGTCACCGATATATTTTGAGGGGTGAATTGGATGTCTGACCACTGTAGTGATGAGCTAGTAAACTTGCTCACACGAAGGAAGCCATAAAATGCTATTGTAAATGCTGCCCAGAGAAGGCGCTGTTCCAGGAGTGGAAGGTTGCTGATACGGAGTTGATGTTTAAGTGAGTGAAGCACTGCAATAGTGATGGGTAAACGATGGCGGGATGATTCACCTTGTAGACGACGTACACCTCTAATTAGTAACCGAAGCGGCTCATTATCAGTTGGATCTGCGTGTCCTCTTTCTAGGTGAGCCAAACGTATTCCTGCTAAATACACTTTGATAGTTTTATAGGATACATTAGTTGCTAAGTGAGCACAAAAGAATTGGAGTGTTAAGAGAGAAGCAGGGTAAGGGGGGATGTTGTAGGTGGTACAGAAATTGAGGAATGAGGTTTCTCCGGATTTGTAAGTGCGTCTAGTCGATGGTGCTACACTGAGGTAAATAAGTTGATGGAGGGTTGAACAAAGGATGGGGTTGGCCATGCAGGGATGTGATCTGGATTCTGGTGAGCAGATGGTGCCAGGGCTCGAAATCTGTTGACCTGGAAACGAGAGAGGGAATCAGCTATACAGTTGTCAGTACCAGATATGTGTGTGATTACGATGTTGATGTGGTGATGTGCTGCCCTTAAATATAGCATGCGCACCAATGCCATAGTCTCCTGGTCGCGTGTTGAGCCTTTATGCCAGATGTCGACCACTGCTGCATTGTCACAGTGGAATAGGATCTTTTGTTTGGTCCAAAGGTGACCCCAAGAGTGGACTGCACAAACGATGGCATAAAGCTCCTTCCAAACAATGGGCATGGCGGATTGGCATACTGTCCACTGGGATTGCAACCAGCGGCCATTCCAGAAGGCACCCCAGCCTTGTGTACCTGAAGCGTCAGTGAAGAGTTCCATTTCTGGACTTGGTGTCCAGTGGTCATCTAGGATTAGGGATGTACCTGACCAAGGGGGCAGGAACTCCTGCCACCAGGCCAGGTCTCGACGGGCTTCTTGTGTGATTGATAACCGGTGGTGAAGGTGCTGAACTGTCATGCTGAGGTCTATCAGACGACGTAAGAAAATTCTCCCAGCAGGGACAACCTTGCAGGCAAATGACAATTTGCCGATTAGTGACAGCAATTGGCGTTTTGTTCTTTTGCGTTTCTTGGAAGCTGTGAAGGATTGAAGCTCAGTTAAGATGGCAGATTTTCGCTCCTCAGAAATGCTAGCGGTCATAGATGACGTGTCTATAACAATGCCCAAAAATGTTATCTGTGTGGTGGGGCTTACTACCTTCTCCAGCTTAATGGGAGCATTGATGCGGTGGCAAAGCTGGAGCATGGAGTCTAAGTTTTGTTGGCATACGGGGGATCCTGGGGGTCCAGCTGTTAGGAAATCGTCCAAATAATGAAGGAGATGCCTAACATTGTAGTTATTCTGTAAAATCCAATGTATGGCAGAGGCTAAACGGTTAAATATGGATGGGGCGGAGCGCAAGCCAAATGGTAAGCAAGTATCCACATAGTAGTTACCGCGCCAGAAAATACCTAGTAGATTCCAATCTGCTGGTCTGACTGGAATTAGTCTAAAGGCATTTTTTAAGTCTATTTTACTCAATAAGGTGCCAGGTCCAAGCTTATTAACAATGGAATATGCATCATCTACTGTACAGTAATTAAGAGTGTATGCGGAAGGATCTATGAAATCGTTAATGCTGAGACCTACAGGTGCAGACAGGTGGTAGATGGTTCGCCACCCACCATCATGCTTTGGCACAATGCCTAACCCTGAACAACGCAGATTAGGTAAGGGTGGGGCATTGAAAGGTCCTAGTATTCTAGTTTGAGTGCACTCTGAGTGGAGAGCATCATCCAAAATGGATGGGTTTACAAATGCCGATTGTAAGTTGTGTGCTGTGTATGCAAAGTGTGGGCCCGTGTAACCAACGTTACACCCCTGTCGAATGTCAGATAAAAGCAGCTGTACAAAAGCCTTGTCAGGGTGATGGCATAGTTCGCACTCGAGGTTGAGTGGTCGTAGTGGGGTGCATGGACCCCACTTATGTATGGTGGGTATGGGAATTCCCCGCAAATAAGGTGGGGCAAGTGCGCCGTGGGTGCGCACCTTTGCATTGTTCACAACTGTGGATGTACTGACAGTTGGCCCGTTGGCAAGTTCCTCGGTTGTTGAAATCGCGGCAGAATCTTGCAAGTGGTGGTGGTGGGAGGAGTGGTTGTGGCTGGGAGGAAGTAGGGTTGACTGCTTGGGAGTAAGTTGGATTGACTGTCCGGGGGGTAGTTGGGACAGTACCTGGGTTTCGGGATGGGGGTAGCTCTCCATCAGGAGGAGCTGAAGATGTACCAGGATGAAAGGGGCAACGGTCAGGGAAATGGTACATGCTGCCGCAATGTGGGCAAGGCCAGCGTTCCGGTTGAGATTTGGATATGGATAAGCATTCTACCCATGTATCCAGGTGACGTACGTCCCAGCGTAGCATAGGATAGCTGGCAGCCAGGGTGCGGAATTTAATGTCATAGGTCATCCAAGCCGAGAGGGGGAGGTGGAGGTTTAAAGAGGTTATGATGCGTTGGTAACCAAACATTTCCAGTGCTCGGGATGGCTTAGCTGAAAGAATGGTGGAGACGTACAAGTTCCAAGCCACCATCCATAAGGCAAAGGAGTTGATTTTTTTGGAGTGGGAGGGGGTTGGGGCTAGATGAAGCTCACCACTCTGAGATGACATCTGCAGTGTGAATGTTTGCATATGCTGCTGAGCATTGGGTGGGTCACGCACGGAGAATATGGCATGGGCAAGCAAGGTATTAAAGTCTATGTACTCACCTGATAGGATTCGAGTGCGTAGGCGTGCCGGTACTGGAGGTATTAGAGGAGGATGTGTAGTTCCAAGAACGGCTGGTTCTTGAGTGTGTGGTTCTACCTGCTGGTTGAGGCTACCTGGAGACAGCTGGATCGGCGGGACATGACCTGAAGCTTCAGAAAGTCTATCTTCTTGTTCGCTGGTAGGTAAGTTGAGGTGGTATGTTCTGCCGGAAGTTGGGATTGTTGTAGAAGTAGGGATTGTCATTTGTGAAGGGGTGACGTGATTGAGTCAGTTGTGTGCCACTGGAAATTGCTTGAATAGCATGCTCGTAAGTTGTTGCTGATGGAGGAGCTCTTGGTTGTTGGCTGAGGACTGGGGAGATAAGTTGGGGCCGGCTGCTGGTAGAGAGGTGGGGGTCACTGTTGTTCCAGAAGTAGGGGTGACGAGTTGTGCTTGGGGAGCTGGTGGACTTGTGCTAGCAATGGTGACCTGTGGCTGGGGTATTTGGGAGCCACCGGAGATCGCTTGAAGTAGCAGGTTTGTAAGCTGTGGTTGTGGGAGCTGCTGTAATTGTGATGAAAGTAGACGAAGCGACTCTGCAGCCGTGGCGTCGATGTGACTGGCGGTTGTGTTGGAATGTTGGGATGTCACTGTGGGAGTCACAATGGAAGCCTGACCAGTGACGGTTGGAGTGCCGTCAGTGATCTGTGTTGACGCGTCAGCCTGCGGTTTCAAAGCGTCATGGAGGCGTTGTGATAATACGGCCTTATTTCCCGTATGGCGTAGGTTTCTGGACTTTAATTCTTGTTGCAACGCTGCCACGGTGAGGGACTTAAGTTGCGCCAACGAAGCCGACGGCCAAGTTGATGGGGTGGCGGGGTCAAAGGTTGCCCGAGAGTCAGCTCTAGTGATTCGTCGAGTTTTCGGCATGTTGAGTAGTTTGTGTAAGTAATTGTTTATAGCCCTATCGGTATTGTTGCTGAGTTACCGCAAGTTGATTGGGGGCTTAAGACTTGGGACGAGCGGAGTTAATTTAGCTAGCAGGCTCACTAGTTTCACCGGCACGCGGTGAGTTGATAGATAATTAATGCGATATAATGTGAATAATTAAAAACAGTTAGCTACACAGTGTTTGTGACTTAGCTGGTTTTGTAGCGGAGCTGTAGATTCCAAGTTGATGATGAGAGTTCCACTGGCGTGGCCAATCGTTCACAGTCCACTTCGTATGACTTCTGTGGGAAACTTTTCTAGTTAGATCTCTAATAGCTGAGGAACTGAAATCGAGCCCCAAACGCACAGATGACACAAATAGACGATTATAGTAAATACAACTCAATTCTGCTAATATATGGAGAATGTGGAATTTAATTATGATGTGCACTTATGCAACCAGGT
Source organism: Dysidea avara (assembly GCF_963678975.1). Taxonomy (NCBI): domain Eukaryota; kingdom Metazoa; phylum Porifera; class Demospongiae; order Dictyoceratida; family Dysideidae; genus Dysidea; species Dysidea avara. The sequence goes on from NC_089272.1 coordinate 39,208,608, forward strand.
GACAGATGGTGCTATAACTTGATTTCTGCTCCTGACCCACCGCTCCAGGAAGCCAGCCTGTTAACTTTTGTTTGTTGTTGAGGCAACAAACTCCATGATAGGTTTATACAGGCAGTTAAGATTGCATTATAGAGCAAAGTATAAATTTACTAGAACATGTAGTTTTTAATGTGTGAGACATTACAATAAAGAAAGTACACATAAATTGTTGTAACCTTGTAACCTCCATAACTAGCTACAACACGAATTTTCAGAAATTTTGTGTGAGAAAGATACCTCATATTGAGCCACATATGATTTAATTATGACATGTACTTATAAAGGTGCTATAAATTTATCCCTACTGTTGACCCACCACTCCTGGTAGCTTGCCCGTTAACTTTTATTTGTTGTTGAAACAACAAACTACATTACTCAGTCAGTCAGTAGAAAATTCTGTTAAATAATATATTTTTTTTAAATTTGGTAGTAACTTATTGAAAGAATTTTGGGTTGATCTGAATGTTTGGTTTTGCCTAACCAATACTACCTCATCATCATCTGGGAAAAGTGAGGCTGGTTTTTGGGTGATTTTTTAATGGGCCACGCCTACTCCTTTGTGGTCCCTATGATAGTACTGTATGATCACATGCGCACAATACATTTTGTACTACTGTGTTCAAACTCATCAAGATGGATATGTGACGTATGCATACATGCATATTATTGGTGTGGCAAAATTGTTACAATATTTACTTAACAAGTGTTTGTACAGGTGTAGGATAAACACAAGTGTTTATATTCCATATCCACCAAACTTTACTGTTGCACAGCATGAATTACTAGCTTAAGTCAAAGAGTTGAAGGTACAGCATTTACTCCTATGATTGCACTTCAGAGGTTAGAGATACAGGACAAACTATTATACTTGTTATGGAGATACTGTAACCTCATGAAAACACAAATATAATATACCTGATGCTCTCCAAAGTTCCATATAGCAATATATTGTGTGCATCTATATGAAGTAGTCAGTTAATGAAGTAGTCAGTTACTATACCTATTTCAATTACATATAATAAATGAATCACTAATGTGCCTTTGGAAGTTAAAGTTCAGTATCCAGACTGACTACTGTGTCATTGCCAAACATATTGTACATGAAACTCATGTGACAACTACAATACTGTATACAGTATAATCCCAAGTTTGGCCTCTGTCGGAAAGAATCTGGAGGGATGGAGACACCTCTACATCCCTCCTAGCTCTTTCATTACCCAAGCATCGACAAATTAAATGAAGCAAATATTTAATGTTCCTACTTTGGGCCCCCTCAAACTTCTAACGCTACCTACCATGGCTGACAAGACTCCCTGCACTTACCAAACCTCCTCAATCAAGTGGTTGCAGGAGTCAATGCAACAAGAGCAAGAATGAGCACAGTGTCTGAACAAGGTGAGGGTATAATGTAACTGGAACTGATCGTTAATGCCATACCGAGAAACTAATGCATTTACATGTCTCATTCTACTTATGTAGTTATAGCATTGTCAAGTAAAGAAAAGCATACTTAGGTAAGTTAATACCTATTCTTTTATCCTATACCATTATAATATACCTTTTTAAATACCTCAATACATACTTATATACATTTGTTATTAACTTACTGGATTACCATAATTTATGAATTGTAAGTACATCCTTACCCCATCCCAGTAATAGAAAGAAAATCATGTGCTGGAAAACCCCATGATAAATCACTTTAACAAACATCACTAAGATCATGATTCCTTCACACAACATCCAACAGAAAACAGCCAGAAAGAAGTAATGTAGAAGTACTGTAACTATTGTACAAGCTACCTGTAAAATGACAGGACGACAGATTACAAGAATCCACTGACATTAAATTGTTACTGTAAGCATTGCATTATTGTATCTATTGTATACCAAAGCAGCTAACTGTTTAAAAATGTGTGACCCAAAAAACCCTGGGTAAAAAAGTTGGGAAATCAGAGGTAGCAGTCAAAAATGGCTGGAAAGATGTTAACATTAAAAACGATTAGCATTAGCTTCATTGCAGCCATTTCTTGGCCTCCACATTTGATTTAACAACTTTTTCACCCAGGCTTTTTTGGGGTTGTATTTTTCACAGCTTAGCTGTTTTGGTATAGATACGTAGTATCTATCAGAAGGATAATAACAGTTGGCCATTAGATATTTACCTTAACAGCTGAATTCAGCATATTTTAAAGGTGGTAACTAGTTACATCAGGCTATTACGTATATCCATTCTAGATCATGTGGTCTGTCTGTTCTACTGTATTCAATTACAATATCTACATGTAATTACACGATTTTGCTTTTGAATTTGTCACCTTTGCAACGGACTTTTTCTCATTCGCAATAGAATTCATTGCTTTTGCAGTAGCAGGGGCGTAGGACTATATTTAACTTATGGGTGCCCAGTGGTAAAGCTGAAGACCAAAAAAAAAAAAAAAAGGTCTTGAGCTGATAGCAATAGCAATGGCTGCATATTGTACAATATTTATAACTATGTAGTTGACTACACTACTCTGAATGAATACTGTGACTGCTTTATTAGAGTTATTGACTGCTCTATTAGAGTATCTTGATCGTTTTAGTAATATTATTATATAGTACAGTGCGCTGACACCCATTAGTTATGCCACTGGAAATATTTATGGGTGTTGGGCACCCATGGAACCCATGCTTCCTACACCCCTGAGGAGTATGTACCGCATTTGCAATAAAAGTCATCAACTTTAGCAATGGAATTTTGTACATTTGCAATAAAATTAGCCTAGGTTCTATTGAATTTACCATGTTCGCAGGAAATTTTGTCATAAAAAATCATTGAGGATCTTGATGAGCAAGAAAATCATGTGAAGCAGCTCAAATAATTATTGGCTAACAAGAACTTGCAATAACTAGTTGCTTTCAACACTTACTGTAACTTGTTTACAGCACATTTATGAGGATTTATACCAGTATTGTTCATTATTGCACTGTACCATCAGATGTGAAGTCTGTGCACCCGAGATGTACACCTCTGTAACCACTAGATATCCAGTAATTCCTTAATAAATGACTGCATACACTTGTGGATGGATGTATGCCAAATTTGCTTCTACAGTACTATGATCATTGAATGTAGAATGAACAATTAGTTGTGACAAATTTTCTACCTGTAAATATTTATGATGCAATAGTGCCAAATTGTATTGCAAACATGCCAAAGGTGATGAATTCTATTCCAAAAGAAATGAATTCTACAGCAAAAACAATGAATTTTATTGCAAAGGTGACAAATCAAAAGCAAAAAACTGTAAGAAAAAAAATAAAAACCTGCATACCCACATTCCCATTTTGAGTATTGGAGAATGAGAAACCAATAATATTAGTTTATGTGGTATAATCACTGGTATTATGCCATTCTGTAGTGCTAAAATATTCATCCTATTAGCTAATAGGCTATTGTGTTATGCTCATACCCTGTAATTTTTTTGCATAAGTATCCATTTCCCAAGCTTGCATGATTTACCCTGAAATTTTCACTTCTAAAAGGATGACAAACTTTTTAAAAAAGAAAGAAAACATTTTAAATTAGCCCACTTTATCTTGCTGTGCTCTACTACTAGTCTGACTTGTGTAGCCAGACCACTATATCAGCACAAGGGCTTATAGATTAGACAAAAGGGTCTTGTACATTTTTGATAGGCCAGTTGTGACAGCACCTTGATCAAAATCTTAGGTGACAGATAAAAGTGTAAACAGTCTTCTGGAACAAAGAAACGTACATACAATGGCGAATTCATACGTGTGCTTGTGAACACCTTTTCGAGCAGTGTAATCGACACTTCACATTCCTACCAGGTGCTGCCACAACTGGCCTATTGGAAGTGTACCAGACCCTTTTCAGTGTGGGTGCTTATAATCTCCAATCGATAAGCCTAGTTCTGAAATAGTGATCTGGCTATGCAAGACTACTCTACTGCAACAGTCCTGTCAAACTGCTGAATGCTCTAACAATATTTTATCACAATCATTTTCACAGGCACGATATGGTATAATTATTCTGGTATAATTATTCTGGTTTAATGTACAGCTGCTTGTTGGGATTTGACCAACCAAATATACTGTAGTGCACATACATGTACATAATCCATTTATCATATTACATGTATTTGCAGTATCATAGCAACAAACTACTACATGAGACTCACTTCACTGTCTGTAGCTGTTTCTGCTCCACTAACAAATGTTATCAATGCAAATAGGAGGGCAATTGAGAGATTTAGATGAATTTTGTTGTGCTTTACTTTGAATGTAGTTTTCCTATAGTTAAACATAATTATAGAATAATATTTATTTACTTCCAGTGTTTATTCTTATCTAATCAAAAACACCCAAGCTGTAAAAAAAGGTGTGGCCTTTAAAAGGCCATGGTGAAAAAGATGTGAAATCCAAGGTGTCAGCCAAGAAATGGCTGTGATGGTAGGTTAATGGTAAAATTTTAATAATGACAATTCAGGTAAATTTGGAGCCAAGATCATGTGGCACAAAATTCACCTGACTTGCCATTATTAAAATTTTACCATTAACCTACGTACGAACCATCACAGCCATTTCTTGGTCGCCACCTTGGATTTCACATCTTTTTTCACCATGGCCTTTTTAAGGGCCGCACCCTTTTTACAGCTTGGATGTTTTTGATTAGATATCACTTCTTTTTGTATTTGCATACACCAAAGCCGTCTTATTGCCAGCTTTGCAGTTATTTTAACCTGTGTTTTTTTTCAGAGGAAGAAGACATACAAGCAGACTTTTCTATATTAACTACTGTATTTTTTATTTTATCAGTAATTAATTATTACATGCCATTTCTTTTTACAGGAGCAGCTGGGTGACCTGAAATGTAGCTGAACTCTCTACATGGTGACATAAAATGTAGCTGAACTCTCTACGGGATGATTTGTTTGTAGCTGAACTCTTTACATGGTGACTTTTTAAAGCTGATTTTTCTACAGGGTGACTTGTTTAAAGCTGAACTCTCTACAGGGTGATTTGTATGTAGCTGAACTCTCTACAGGGTAAATTGATTCTAGCTGATATTTCTATAGGGTGACTAGTTTGTAGCTGAATTCTCTACAGGGTGATCTGAACTCTCTACAGGGTAACTTGTTTCCAGCTGATCTCTTTGTAGGGTGACATGTTTCTAGCTAATCTCTCAACTGGGTGACTTGTTTCTAACTAATCTCTCCACAGGGTGATTTTTTGTAGCTGATCTATCTACAGCATGATTTGTTTGTAGTTGAACTCTCTACAGGGTGACTTGTTTCTAGCTGATCTAACATGGTGATTTGTTTGTAACTGAACTCTGCTTTAACTGATCTCCCTGATTTGTAGCTAAACTCTCTAGAGGGTGCTTTGTTTAATTGTAGCTGAACTCTCTACATGATGACTTGATCTCTCTACAGGGTGACCTGATCTCTCTACAGGGTGATTTGTTTGCAGCTGAACTCTCTACATTTTTTCTAGCTGATATCTCTACAGTGTGATTTGTTTCTAACTGATCTTTCTACAGGTGACTTGTTTCTTGCTGAACTCTCTACAGGGTAACTTGTTTCTCTCTCCAGGGTAACTTGAACTCTCTACAGGGTGATGTGTTTGTAGCTGAACTCTCTACACTTAGTCTACAGGGTAACTTTTTCTAGCTGATCTCTCTACACCGTGATTTGTTTGTTTCGGTTCTCTCTACAGAGTGATTTTTTTGTAGCTGAACTCTCTATAAGGTGACTTGTTATAGCGGGTCTCTCAATAGGGTGACTTGTTCCTAGCTGATCTAAAAAAGGTGATTTGTAACTCTCTACATGGTGCCATTGTTCTAGCTGATCTTTCTACAAGGTGACTTATTTCTAGCTGAAGTCATAGCTGATCTCTCTAGAGTGTGATTTGTTTGCAGCTGATCTCTCTACAGGGTGATTTGTTTGTAGTTGAACTCACTGCAGGGTAATTTGGTGGTAGTTGAACTCTCTACAGGCTAACTTTTTTTCTAGCTGATCTCTCTACAGTGTGATTTTTTTGCAGCTGAACTCTCTTTTTCTAGCTGATCTCTCTTTTTCTAGCTGATCTCTCTATAGTGTGATTTTTTGTAGCTGATCTCTCTACAGGGTGGCTCGTTTGTAGTTGACAAATGAGCCAAATTTCAAGATCATGTGTAATTGCATCCATGAGTTATTAAATGTTTTTGAAACACATTCATACTATAGCTGATTGTTCTACAGGGTAACTTGTTTCCAGCTGATCTCTCTACAGAGTGGCTTGTTTCTAGCTGATCTAACAGGGTAATAAGAACTTTCTACAGGGTGACTGGTTTCTAGCTGATCTCTCTATACAGAGTGATTTGTTTCTAACTGATCTCTCTTTAGGGATTATTTCTAGCTGATCACTCTATAAACTGGGTGACTTGCTTCTAGCTGATCTCTCCAGTGGTGGATCTAGAAATTTTCAGAGGGAGTTTCAGGTTCAGGAAGTTTCGCCAGAAGTTTTCAATAACTGTGATCCCAGACTGAGAAGTGTATAGCTAATATAGTCCAGCTGAGGTGAATGTTACTAAGTTATTATTATTATTGTTGTTAATTAGCAAATCCCACTAGGGGCAACATGCTAATGAGCATTACAATCACATATTATATTATTTAAAGCGTTCTTAAATGTTTCAAGATTTATTGTGTCGATGTTAGGAATTTGAAGGGAGCTCCATTGAATAATTGTTCGAGGGAGGAAGGAGTATTTGTACACATCAACTCTTGTTTGCAATTGAGTTAGCTTGAGAAGATGTTGAGCATGGGTGTAGGACACTGGAGTTGGTGATGATAAGCAATGATCAGGTATTGCTAGTAAGTTCCCGATAATCTTGAATAGGAAGGTGAGTCTAGCAATTGTTCTTCTGTTTGAAGTGTAGGCCATTCAGTCAAGACTGGTTAACATGTCTGTGATGCTATCATGGTTAGCTCAGTCTTTGATAGCTCAGTGGCCTATAGCTAGCAATGAATCAGTAAAAATCACCACAACATTGTTTCACAGTTGAATTTTACCAATCTAGGCTTTTGCAGGAGGTCTTGAAGCAAACACAGCAAAAAATACCACATTTCCGGCGGTTATATCGGTACAGGAAATGTCAAGGAAATTTTCTGTTTGAATTTCTGACACATTTCCTGTACTTGTACATATCACCTTTCCAAGTGATTTCCAGTTTTGCAGGAAATGCCACTTTCAAAAATGTCAAGGAATATTTTGTTCATATTTCTGGCACATTTCCTGCTCTAATACATGCCACCTTTCCAGGCAATTTCCACTCATGCAGGAAATGTCACATTTCCTGGAACTGGAAATGTCAAGGAAATTTTTTGGTTTACATTTCTGACACATTTCCTGTACTTCTACATATCACTCTTCCATCTAATTTCCAGTTGTGCAGGAAATTCCACAACCATATTTTGTCAAGGAGTTCTTTGTTCACATTTCTGGAACATTTCCTGTACTAGTACATACCACCTGTCCAGGTGATTTCCAGTTATGCGGAAATTTCAAGGTAATTTGTTTACATTTCTGGTGCATTTTCTGTATTAGTACATATCACCTGTTACGGTAGTTTGCAGTTAGGCATGTAATATAAGTTTGACACGTGCCACTTTTACTGTCATTGATTTGAAGTTACTATGGAATTTTAAATTGATATGGTTACACTTCAGCTCAAATTACTGTAGAATTTTGCAATAATTTTATTTTCAGTTTGTACTATGCAGTTTAACTGGTAGCTAAAGGTAGAATTATTACATGAATATATCTGCATCCACTGAAAATTCTATCGCACACTTCACAGTTTTTGTTGTCTTGCAGAATATAGAAATTAACCCATGCACCAAACTTTAATCTCGTGATCAATATACCTATATATGTAATAACAAATTGTTACAGCTCAAAAAATGCTACATGCTGTTTGATATAATAGGTTTGCCACAATTTGTAAGTGCTAGTAATGGTTAAACAAACAAATGGGTGGCTTTCCAGACATTCTCTATTGAGCCCCATTGGTAACCATGGCACAAAACAGAAAACAAGCAACCTTTGTATAATTACGTCACTTTGTATTATGAATTACACAGGATCACCATAAAATTAAATAATATTATAGGCTGTTATGTGTCATCTCACAATAAGCAAAAAATCATTTTATCGATGAGCTGGAACAATTTTCTATACACAGCGAACTGGGAAACCCATCTCCCATACATTTTCTGCAGTACCTGTTGGAACTTCAGCACACACCTTTCTACTCTTACCAGAGGAGTACCACTATAACCAGGTCAACACATAATTATGTATACGAAACCAATGAAGCTACCATCCAGTAGCCACTACTGCTACTGGATCATAGCAGTAGTGGCTAGGATCCATTGTGCCACTACAACTACAATAAAATTTCTGGGATAAATTTATAAAATTCTCACCAGCATACGTATATGTAGCTAACTCAACTCAGATATTTTACTATCAGCAGCCACAAACTATAGGGTGGTCCGTTGAGAGACTATTGACAATGAGTCAATGAAGGGGACTGAACACCATTAGGAGCTATATTGGCTACAAGAAGTATATGTCTATTTAAGGTAGTATTCCCACACAGTTTATCGTAGAAAAACAACTCTACATAATGTATGAGTTTGACACCACATCAAATGGGGTCGACATTGTGATGTGTGCTTTTGCTTTACATCTGATGCATAATTACTTACATAGAATGCACTTAAAAGATTTTGGTGTAGCTATTTGTCAATTTCCAGTTTGGCTCAGTGGGAATTGCACATGCTGTGTAGCCAAAGCTGATCATATATGCAAAAGCCTGTATCGAATTCAGGGGCAGATCCAGGGGAGGTTCAAAGGGTTCCATGGAACCCCCCTTTTGAAAGAAGAGCCTCTCTTACTCGAGATACTCTAATAGAGAAGTTACAGTAGTCTTTTGAGGAGCAGTGTAGCAAGCTATATGTATACAGTTATAAATAAGGAAATGTAGTTGGTGAGGGCATCTATGGTGAGGGGCAGCTATTGTCAGCCGGTAATGACCTCTTTTTTTTTTGATCTTCAACTTACAGCTAGACTGAAGTTGCAATTTAAAGTGGAACCCCCCTTTTAAAAGTCTGGATCCTCCCCTGTAATTATATAATCAATTCCTTCATGTATTACAGTAGCTACTACGTGTTTCAGCATGTCTCGGGCACTGAGCCAGATTGCCAGTTGCTCACAGCACTAATCACCTGTGGGCACTGAAACCATCTCTGCCTCTGGATCCAGATTGCACTACTTGTCCTGAACAATTAAATTGGTCAAATCTGATAAGTGTGAACCAAAGTGTAACCAAACAAGACTACCAAGCAGGGCTGGCTCTGGCAAAATAGGGACGGGTGGGCCACCACAGTTGAGGGCATAGCAATTGTAGCATATTTTCAAGGGGGTCTGGGGGCAGCCCCCCCCCTCCACCAGGAAAATTTTTAAAATCATCACTCAAGCCTGAGATGCAGCAATCTTAAAGCATTTTTAACGTAATTTAGTTGGGTACTGACAGTTGCTTGCTGCTCAACATAATCTTTGAAATAAGTCTGAGTGTACTGAAGGGCTGAAATAATATCAAGTAGCAAATTCTTACGTGCAATTGTATGGCTTCTCGTACGTTAGTCTGTGCACTAGAGTTTAAAATCATAGATTATAGCCCTCTATATAATCTATGGTATAGCTACGTATAATATTTAGCTAGCTGTACATAATATGAGGGAAGATACTCTCTTTCTCTTCTAGAGTAAAAGGTTGGGTGGGTCGCAAAGAGCAAGAATTTTAACCGATCGATTTTAACCTAAGCGCGCAACTTAATAGTTTTTTTTTCTGACAAAAGTTGAGTCGTTTGTTATGCTGCGTGGGAACATTAAAAATGGCGACGTTGGCAGGTGCTGGCAGAAAGTTGGAGAGAATCGAAGCGTTCTTCTGTGACATAGAGAAAGAGAAGACTCCGCAAGCAAGTAGTGAAATAAAAGAATGCCAGTGAAGCGGCCGTCTTGACTCGAGGGGTTCTGGACTCAAGTCACTACTCGCACATCACCCGCCTACCTTAACAGCTATAATTCCATATGGGTATGTGAAAAGGAATGGTATTATTGCCACTGCTTCTAATGTGAGGAAACAAACAAGCTCTTCTTTCGGTGCAGGAAAACAAGGTAGGCATCATTTAGAGTCGCCTAGTCCAGTACACAAATATTTATTATATCCAGGTTATCAAAATCGCACTCATCAATAGAGTAGTATGTCTGGAGATAAATATAGTGTTACTCGTCAGCAGAATGTATCACCAGATATATTAAGAGAATGGTAGCTTTGCCAAGATGGTGAACATCATTAAGACTATAGCACCTGTTGAAAAAGTCCATCGGACCTCAGGATGCCAACCTACAATTGAGTTTGAGCTGTTACTGAATATCGTTGATGTGTCACCTGGTCTGTAGGTGAGGTTCTCTTTTGTGATTACAAGTCTTGTTTGTAATTATGTATTTGTTTGTAGTATGTGTTTATTCTGTGGTGTATCATTAAACAAGGCCACAAACAGACATCCTGTTCAAAATATGTGTAACCTTATATCCTACATTGCTCATATCTTGCCTACAGTAATTGGGCTAAGTACCTTGAGTAGTATGTATGCATTCCCAGGTGCATTTGGATTGAACATAATACCACACAGTACTTTACCATTATTTGTAACTTGATTTTAGAAAGCGGATCCAAATTATACACCAGGGGAAATTGAACGACCACCTCTAGTGGGTAGCTACACTATCAAACTATCCGGCAATTTTGATGCTCAAAACTGGTTTCTTGAGGTTATGTTTTCTGGGTGCCCTGTCAGGCTCTAGTCACATTTTCTGGCTTTGACACGAGGACATCGCTTCATGAGAATCAGTGGTGGATGGCCTTCAACAGCCAGCCAAAGATTTTGGTATTGATTCTGCTGTATTTCAGCCACTTAAGGAGCTAGTTTTCAAGAATAGCTGCCAACCTGCTACTAATAGGCCTAATGTATTTTGTGGAGTGGACTCACACTAAGTTAGAAACAGCTTCTTAACAATTATCCAGGAATTTCCTAGTTCTTGTACCACTGTAGACACTAATGTCAAGCTAAAACTACTGAAGCTGCTCTTCCTACAAAGTCACAAATATCGCACGTGCACTAATTTATTAGAATATTTTACAAGATGTTATAATAGTGCATAAATAGTTAGATATAGGCTACACATAGCCGTTTCTACACAGTCTATATAGTGACAACATATTTTTAGATGTAAACTAGCTTAGCGGGCAGCATTAAGTGGATAGCGCAATACTAACAACATCGCTAAGTATTTACTTCTGGTCATTCACAGTAGCCTATCCACTAGTACTAAGCAGTAAAGCAGCAAAGGAATTAATCCTACGCAACTACAATAGCCTCCACCACTGCTAGTATGCACAAGTACACATGTTTTGTAAACATTCTATTAAATTAGTGCATTTGCGAACTCTGTATCTTTGTAGGAAGAGCAGCTTCAACAGTTTTAGCTTGATAATGGTGTTTCCAGTGGTACAGGAGCTAGATAATGCCTGGATAACTGTTAAGAAGTTGTTTAGTTCAGTGCATGAGTCCAGTCTGCGAGTCCAGTCTGCGAGTCCAGTCTGCGAGTCCAGTCTGCGAGTCCAGTCTGCGAGTCCAGTCTGCGAGTCCAGTCTGCGAGTCCAGTCTGCGAGTCCAGTCTGCGAGTCCAGTCTGCGAAATACATTAGGTCCTACTATTAGTGTGTTTTCTATGCATAGTATTAATGTATTCAGTTTTTCATATTTGTTGGCCCTGACTACAAACATTTTTCGTATGGTTACACTGGATCTGTTTTCAGTAATCTTGCATCGTTCAACTTTCTTAAATGTCCAAGAAAAATAGTTATATTGTAGTGTAGGTTGAATTTTTTTGTTAAAGTGTATTATACCGTGCATTCATTTACATTATACAATTTGCAGAAACTTCAATAAAGTGGAGCAGCTGTAATATGCCGAACTTAAGGGCAAGGTGGAAATAGCTATCAATCAAGAAGATATTAAGTGACATCGATACACCAAGAGAGTGGAGAGACATCTAGCAAGGAGTGACACGATGAGCTAATGAAAGTTAAAACTCAAGCGTAAGGAGTAAACATGCTGATATGATGATAAAGATGGTAGTCAATTGAACAGGTTCAGCCCAGGTGATCACACTTTGTCCCAAGCAAAAGAAATTTCGTGATGGGTCACAAAATCTAATATATGGTACTGTACTATGTGACTAACTTGTAGCTATACTATACCCTTGTAACTGTGTACATGTATATAATGTAATACCATGTAGATATTATTGTTTACAGTTTTTACCACATGTATAAGTTTCATTGATACTGTACAAGAAATGTATTTGAAATTTCATTAATACTGTATAGAAGAAATCTGTTGGAAATGTCATAGATATTGTATAAGGGAAATCTGTAGGAAATTTCATAGATATTGTATAGGGGAAATCTATAGGAAATTTCATAGATATTGTATAGAGGAAATCTACAGGAAATTTCATAGATATTTTATAGGGGAAATCTATAGGAAATTCCATAGATATTGTATAGAGGAAATGTATTGGAAATTTCATAAATACCTTATAGAAGAAATCTGTAGGAAATTTCAGATGTCCAGTGTAGGAAATCTGCAGGAAATTGTGCCCTATCATGTAGTAGGAAATGTACAGGAAATTTGCAAATTTCCTGTACATTTCCATCTCCCGGATATGTGCTGGAAATGTCACCTGTCCTGTAAATTTCCTGCACATATCCTGTTACAGGAAATGCCACATTTTTCCTGTGAAAACAGCACTTGCACGCATTAAAACAATAATTATTTTTGGAGGCACTTAACACGCTTAAACGCCATTTTTCACGAGTGATTTCAAAGGCAAAAGTATGAAGTTTGGCTAGCAGAAAAGTCCCAATATGTATAACTTCTGGTGATTTTATCGCCTACAGAAATCATAAATAAATTCGTGGCGCACGCTATTTTCAGTGGGAGTTTCAGCTGAAACCATTGCAACCCCCCTATATCCGCCACTGCTCTCCACAGGGTGAATTGCTTGTAGCTGAACTCTGTACAGGGTAACTTGTTTCTAGCTGTACTCTCTAGTTTGTAGCTGAATTCTCTACAGGTAGCGTAACTTGTTTCTAACATTGTCTGATCTTTCTACAGGGTTTCTTGTTTCTACTAGCTGATTTGTTTCTAGCTGAACTTTCTACTAAGAGATTTATTTGTAGCTGAACTCTCAACAGGGTGATTTGTAATGTAGTTGGACACACTACAGGGTGACTTGATCAAGCTGAACTCTCTACAGGGTGCCTTGTTTCCAGCTGATCTCTCTACAGAGTGATTTTTACTAGCTGATTTCTCTACAGCATGATTTGTTCTAGCTGAGCATTCTACAGGATGACTTGCTTCTAGCTGAACTCTCTACAGAGTGACTTGACTCTATCTGATCTTTTTTACAGGGTGACTTGTTTCTAGCTTATCCTTCTATGGGGTGATTTGTTTCAAGTTGGTCTTGTATAGGGCGATTTGAAATGTAGCCAATCTCACTACAGGGTGACTTGTTTCTAGCTAGCAGATCTCTCTACAGGATGACTGGTAGCTGATTTCTCTACAGGGTGACTCCTTTTTGGCTAAACTCTCATTTTGTTTCAAACTGACCTCTCTACAGGGTTGCTTGTTTCTAGCTGATCTCAATACAGGGTGACTTAAAAACTAGTTGAATTTTTGCAGCGTAACTTGTTTCAACCTGATCTCTTTACAGAGTGATTTGTTTCTAGCTGATATCTCTACAGGGTGATTTGTTTCTTAACTGAATGCTGTACAGGGTGATTTACTGATCAGTCTACTGAGAGATTTGTTTGTAGCTAAACTCTCCACAGGGTGACTTGAATGTAGTTGGAATCTGTGCAGGGTGATTTTATCAAGCTGATCTCTCCACAAGGTGCCTTGCTTCCAGATGATTCTCTACAGAGTGATTTTTTTTCTAGCTGATTTCTCTACAGTGAGATTTGTTTCTAGCTAATCTTTCTACAGGGTAACAGTTTCAAACTGATCTCTCTACAGGGTGACTTGTTTGTAGCTGAAATCTCTACTGTGTGACTTGCTTGTATATAGATGACTCTCTGGATGACGATTTGTTTTTACAGTATATAGCTGAACTCTATACGGGTGACTTGTTTGTGCTGCAGCTGAATTCTCTACTGAATGACTACTGAACTCTCAACTGGGTGACCTATTTGTAGTTGAACTATCTACAGGTGACTTGTTTGTAGCTGAATTCTCTGCTGTATAGGTGGCTGAACTATTTACTGGATGACTTGTTTGTAGCTGAACTCTCTAGAGGGGGATTTGTTTGTAGCTGAACACCATACAGGGTGACCTATTTGTAGCTGAATCTCTCCAGTGTGAAGTTTTGTAGTTCAACTCTCTACTGTACGACTTGTTTGTAGCTGAACTCTCTACAGGGTGATTTGTTTGTAGCTGATCTCTATACAGGTTACTTGTTTCTAGATGATCTCTTGAATTCTCTTCAGGGTGACTGCTCTATTAGAGTATCTCGATCTCGCACTTGCTACACCAAGTTGGATTTCGTGTTATAACTCCGTGGCTTTAAGTCTGATTCTTCTACACCATTGAAGAGCCTTCTAAGATGATTACTCCATCTGTACAGCGATTTTCAAAGCATTACCCCAAGCGGTTTATCTGGTAGGCGTGGCAAGTAGTCATTTTTTATTAGCTAATCTTGATTGCATAATTGTTACACACTGTTGGCTTTTTCGTTGTATCTTCCTGGTTTTTAGCTCGATTTCTTTCAAACCACAAAAGGTTTGAGGTTCAATAGTTAACCTATTCACCCACCAATTTTCAGCTTCTTCCCTTAAGCGGTTTACCCTGTAGGCGTGACAATATATTGGTGTATCATATTCCAGCCAAAATTGGTACCGAGATACGCCTTTATACCCCCCTTCTGTGTGCCAAATTTCAAGGCAATTGGATATGGCGTTCGCATTTTATAGCAGTTTTTGCAAGTGTGCGAAAAGAGGAAGAAAAATAAGAAGAAAAAAAACCCAAGAGCCAATTTTTGAAGTCACATATCTCGGGAACGCTTGAAGCGATTTCGCTCAAATTTGGAATGTGGAGTGCTGTAGGTGGAGGGAGTGTCCACAGCAAAAATCGTCTTGTTTCATCAAGGCAGCACAGAGCTACGGAGGTGCGAAAATTGCGTTTTTGTTCTTCCTGTCAATATACTCACGGGTGTTGCGCGCCGGCTTCTTGGGCCACACGACACACTACCGTGTATCTTGATACACAGCAGTAAGCAAATGATTTGCTACATTCGCAACACAGGACTGCTTTCTTTTAAAAATTGCAAACCGAAACATGAACTTTCGAATTTAAGTTTCCCTAGCTACCAGCCAAGTACAAGAAAAACCAAATATTCCTCACAGTATTGTGATAAGGTTGGGTGCATAGTCTGTCTATGCTAGGGTCCGCAAACTGAAAAATCAACTTTTACAAATTGATCCCCCTACCATTGTGGGATGTTCATTGTAGCATACCATTGCTAGATCCACCATGAAACCGGAAGCACGATTGTTGTCTTAATGGAAATTACGAAGTTATCTCACGAAATGTAAAATTTATTATTTAAATGTCGTGCTCCACACCAATGACTGGATGAAACTTGCTACTTAGCTAGATCTTATCTAGAGTTGTTGTAGCTAAAAAGTACACACAGCAGTAAGCAAATGATTTGTTTCTTTCCCAGTACAGGACTGCTTTCTTTCAAAAATCACAAAAAAAAATTGCAATTTTTCAAATTCAAGCTGCCCTACCAGCCAAGACAAGTAAAACCAACTATTCTTCACAGTATTCCGATAAGGTTGGGTGCATAGTCTATCTATGCTGTTAGTCTGGAAAGGATCTGAGACTTCTCACCATCTGGGTGATGAGCGTCAAAATTTTCCTGCTTCATTTCACGTGATTCTCTCAATGATGCTGAAGTCCCTTCCAGCACTTCTGATGTTACACTGATCACCTAATGTTGTTTATAATGATGATAAAAGATGGACCAAAATGTTTGGTAGTAGTAGCAGTTGTTGCTTCTGTGATTTCATATGACGTAGTATTCCAGCAGGTCTCCAGGGGCCCCACCTAGCTCCATTCGAAAATGAAAGATTTAGTGCTTTTTCAGTTTATTTTTGAATATTTTGCAACATGATGGTGTTGTAGGATGATCGAGTAAAGATTTGAAGCCACTGTGGAGCATGAGAGGTTGTGTAAATCAGTTTTGGATGATTTAGCTGCCTCTAGTGGTCTACAGCTTCGAAGTACGCATGGAGGGTATCGATGAAATAATAATTGGCACCAACTGTCCAGGGATATCTTTTGCTATCGTTCCAGTCTGTCATTGGTGGGTATTGTGGCTGCAGAATCGTTGGAAATGGCTAGAAGGCACGGTATAATTCCCAAATGTTGCAGAAATTTTTGATGCTAGTCACCCAGATGGTAAAAAGTCTCAGATCCTTTCCAGACTTACAGCATAGATAGGGTCCTCAATCCAAAAAATCTACTTTTACAAATCAACCCCCTACCATTTTGCGATGGTCATTGTAGTATCCCATTACTAGATCCACCATGAAACCGGAGGCACGATTGTTGCCTTCACAGAAATATCGATTTTAGCTAGTATTTCATGAGATGCAAAAAATATTTTTTAAATTTTGTGCTCTACACAAAGAACAGGATAAAGCTTGCTGCTTAGCTAGATATTATCTAGAGTTATTGTAGTTAAAAAGTACGCACAGTAATAAGCAAATGATTCACTGGGTTCCTGGCACAGGGTTGCTTTCTTTCAAAAAGCAGAAAACGAAACATGAATTTTCAAATTCAAATTGCACCAGCCAAGACAAAAAAGCCAACTCTTCCTCATGGTGATGTGATAAGGTTGGATACATAGTCTGTCTATGCTGTTAGTCTGGAAAGGATCTGAGACTTCTCACCATCTGGGTGAAAAGCATCAAATTTTTTGTGTGTCATTTTTATATATATTATAGATTTGTTATTGTACAAACTCAATCATGAGTATATTCGTACATATGTAGCTAGCTACTTATTTACAACTTTATATAATTATTAAATAAATCAAGAGATGGAGCTTGGATAATATGATCATCTAGTTAGTTCCATAATTTTATTGTAAAAGGAAAGAAGGAGTTCTTATAAGCATCTACCCTTGTTGGCAACTGTAGAAATCTTTGATGGTGACCTCTAGTTGTGGTGTTGCTTGGTCTAAACTGTTGGTGCACATTAATATCTACCATGTCATTAATTATTTTATACATTAGTGAGGCTCTCAAATTATTTCTTCGCTTCTCCAATGTGTGCCATTGTAAACTGTTCAATATTTCTGTCACACTAGCTGTTCTATTATAGTTATTCATCACAAACCTTGCTGCTCTTCTCTGTACCATTTCTAATTTATAGATGTTATGTTCATGGTATGGGGACCACACTGTACTGGCATATTCTAGAATGGGATGAACAAATGTATTATAGCAGTAGAGTTTAACGTTGCAGGACACTTTGCTAGATTCCGTTGTAAAAGACTTCTTACTGAGTTTGCTTTTGCAGTGGTCATGTTAACATGTTGTGTCCATATAAGATTTTTGTCGATAATGACACCCAGATACTTTGCTGATGGTATTAAGGTATTGGATAGGTAATAGGATGATTGATCATAATTAATTTTATTGGTAATTCTCAAAAATTCAGTCTTTGAAGGATTAAATGACATCTGCCAAACATCAGCCCATTGTGATAAAGTATCCAAATCATTCTGAAGGGCTACCACATCTTGTTCAGAATGAATACTTCTGTAGAGTAAAGTATCATCTGCATACAACCGAATTTTTGATGAAATATTGTGTATAATATTGTTAATGTAACATAGAAACAAGAGTGGTCCCAACACTGACCCCTGTGGCACTCCTGAAGTTACTTTACACAGTTGGCTATATTCACCATTCACAACAACTTGTTGGGATCTGTTCGTCAGAAAGCTTCTAATCCATCTTAATGCATTTCCACAAATACCATAGTGACTAAGTTTGCTGCAGAGTCTGTTTATAGGTACGGTATCAAAAGCTTTGGACATATCTAAGAAAATTGCATCAATTTGTCCTGATAGGTTGAGAGTAGTGGCAAAGTCATCAATTGTTTCAATTAACTGGGTTTCACAAGATCTTCTGGATCTAAAGCCATGTTGTTGGTCAGCAAGAACGTTGCGTTTATTTAAATGAGAGTAGATATTTGAAGATATTATATGTTCTAGGGTTTTGCACACAACACTGGTAAGAGAAATTGGTCTATAATTTGCTGGTAAACAGCGACCCCCTCTCTTAAAAACAGGTACCACAAAAGCTTTCCTCCAATCATCAGGGATAATTCCGTGTTCTAAGGATCCTTGGAATAATATTGTAAGACAAGGTGCTAGTTCTGAAGAGAATTCTTTCAAAAATCTGGTTGGAATATTGTCAGGGTCACCAGCCTTTTGAGCATCAAAGTTAGACAGTAATTGTGTCACGACTTTAACATTAACTTCAATACAGTCCATATCTGGAAAAGGTGGGCCTGGTACTTCTGGTGTTACTGAAGTATCTTCTATTGTAAACACAGACTTGAATTGATCATTAAGAGCATTAGCCTTATCTGTATCATCTGTGATTGTGTTCCCTTCAACTGTCAGGGTTGTGATGCCAGTTGTATCTTTACGACAATTTTTAATGAAAGACCAAAACTTTTTGTTTTTACTCTAGGCTCAGATATTCTTGATACATAATTGTAGTATACTCTGCGGCATTCATGCTGAGATCACTTTTTTATGTTTTTGCAGTTGGACCAATCACTTTCTAACCCGGTAGAACAGGCTTTATTATATAACCTTTTCTTTTTCCTACAGATACGTTTGGTTCTGGTGGTGACCCATGGTTGATTGAATCTAGAACTAGGATATGTGTAATGCACAAGCTCCATACAATCCATACACATTGTTTTGAAGTCATTCCACATCTTTTGTACACATGAAGTGGTTGTATTAGAGCTAGTGAAACTTGAAGTAAATTCTGTGGTAACTTGTGATAACAGTTGGAAGTCAGCTTTTGCCCACTGATAAAGTTTTCTTTTAGCTGGACACCTGTACTTTGCCGTAATGAATGATTCAACATAAACTGCATCATGATCACTGATTCCTGGGATGGGGATACATTTATTTATAAGATTTGGCCTGTTTGTAGCAAAAATATCCAGAGTGTTATTTCCCCTAGTGGGAAAGGATACCATTTGTGAGATACCTGAATTACAGAATGGTTCCAGTACTAAGTTACAAAAAGACTCAGGGTAGTTATTTCCATTATGTGAATTTGTAAGCCAGTCAATGTTAGGGAGATTTATGTCTCCTCCAATCCAAATAATTTCCCCAGGGAAGTCAGTTATTATATCCTGTATAAGATTACACAATGACTGAAGATATGCAGCATCACTATTTGGTGGTCTATACACAGCCAGTACTATAATTAGGTGATGATTTAGCCGGAGTTTGCAAGCAACTGCTTCAACATTGGTTGTAAGAGTTAAGCTTTCCATCTTATTACATGCCAGAAAGACACCACCATAACCATCATTTCTGTCTCGTCGGAATACTTCGAAGTGTTGTGGTGCAAATATCTCCGATGATGAAATGGTAGGATTTAGCCATGATTCTGTGCCAACTATTATGTCAGGTTTATATTCATGAATCAGATTATCTAGAACAGTCTTCTTTCCGGTGATACTTTGACAGTTTTGATTACTGGGGAATTATTAATTTTGGGGGGTTGATTATTATTATTGTGCAAGCTACAGTGATTTACTAGATTAGAGTTTAATGAAGCTAGTCAATTGTCTGAGTTATTTGTGTCCATAGTAGAGGAGTTATTTTCCTGAGTGTTAGCTGCCTGTGGTTGTGTTGCCCCTGCACTATTATCCTGAGAGCTAGGAATAAACTCTGAGTTTACTACATTTCCATGCAACTTTCCTTTGAGAAGCAATTTGTTGCTAACAATTTTGATGTCTTTTCTACTTTTCCCAGCTTGTATCAATCTCCATCTCTCTTTCATCAATATCATATCCGCAACTCTCTCTTCTGGTGAAAGATCTGGTTAGTTATGGTTAGGCCTTTAGGAAGATTCTTTCTGGCTCTCAGAAGGTTAGAAACATCATAAGATCTGTTCAGCTTAACTAAGATAGGACGAGGATGATTGGCTGATTCATTATACTTTCCAAGTCTGAAACTGTCCTGGATGTTTTGAGGTCCAACATTGCTTCCAATACTAGTAAGGATTTCTATGATTTGGTCTAGTTCTTGCTTCATACGGGCAGATCTGCTAGTCCCTTTTGGGAATTCTTTCAAGCCATACAGCACAATGTTATATTTTCTGCTATCAGTTGTTAGATTTTTGCTTAGTTTTGGGGTGATAGGACAGGTTTTGGATGTAAGGGGAAGGCTGGAGTAACACTAGTTACTGAATGTGCAATTTGATTTGCATTTTGACTATGTAGAGACTCCAGAAGTTCAGTAATTTTAGAAGTCAGTTAAAGTATGAATTTGTTCTCTTAATTCAATAATTTCCTTTTTATACATAGATTGCATACAATACACACAGTAGAATGGTGATTCAGACTCACCAGCCATTGCATATGCAGATTTTGAGTCCAGAACATTTCCGATGGAACCATGCTGCACAACCACCTTCACAGTAAACTGCTTCATCACCAGGCTGGCCATCTTGTGTAGACTCCTTTATAACCTCTTCACACACGCAACACGTTTCCGGTTCATCGTCAGAATAATCACGAGTTGCAGCTTCGTTCTGGGTAGGCGAAGTCAAATTTGGGCGATTTTGTTGCTTCCCTTGATGGCTAGCTTAGAGCGAGGTATGGAAGCTGTGGATGAAATAATAATTGACAACCGCTGCTACCAAACGTTCACGGACATCTTTTGCTATAGTTTTAGTCAATAATTAATGATTGTTGTAGCTGTAGAAGCGCTGGAAATGGCTAGAAAGTGCAACACAATTCTTTAACGCTGCAGAAAATTTTTACGCTCATCACCCAGATGGTGAGAAGTCTCAGATCTTTTCCAAACTAACAGCATAGTCATAGATAGACTATGCATCCAACCGTATTGAAACACTATGAGGAAGAGTTGGTTTCTCTTACCCTGGGTGGTAGGGTAGTTTGAAATCGAAACTTCGTATTTCTTTGTCTGGTTTTTCAAAGAAAGCAACGGGCACCCAACAAATTATTTACTTATTTCTGTACGTACTTTTTAACTACAACAACTCTGGATATGATCTGGATAAGTAGCATGTTTCATCCGGTCCTTTGTGTGGAGCACGAAATTTTAAGAATAAATTTTGCATCTCGCGAGATACTAAAAATGATATTTTCGTGAAGACAACAATCGTGCCTCCGGTTTCATGGTGGATCTAGCAATGAACATTTCACAATGGTAGGGGGAGCGATTTGTTAAGTTGATTTTTCAGATTGCGGACCCTAACTAGAAGAAAAAACGAAGAAAAAAAAAACCCAAACTTTGGCTGCTGTAACTGCAATTTAGTTTCAATCGGATAAGGGATCACGGAGCTACAAAGGTGTGAAAATCACAATTTCTTTCAGTCTTCCTGTTAATATACTCACAGTGTGGTGCGCCGGCTTCTCGGGCCGAACGACACACTACCATGTGTCTTGATACAGTAGGCTTTTATCACCATTGTATCTGGATAGTTACAGTTTACAAAGTTCAATAATTGCATGCGAGACAAAAATTGATAAATTCAGTCATTACTACAATAATTATATCAAGCAACTTTCCTTTCGGCATTAACACTTTAATAAAGTGAGAACTCACATGTCCACTCGACTCAGTTCAGCACATCGAATCAGCCCGTGAATGTAAACAGTTTAAACCAGAATATCAGCAACTTTTGGCTGAGCTGGATCGTTTGAATATTTCTACCTGCTATAGAACTGTAGAAGTCAGTGTTTTGGGTCACTTTCAACCTAAGTCTATCCATGCAATCAAGGACGTAACTTGTTTCACCCAGCAAGTATTTTCTTTGTCTAAAGCTAGTATTAGAGGACTTTTGAATGAGATGGCCAGAGCCTCAATATCTGCTTCTAAGTAGATATTCTTTGGTCGAAGCTCAAGGGAATGGACTGTCAACCCGGACTGCTTTTAAATTTACTAAATCTGTTTTGTAATCAATTTTTGTGTGTGTAATTAATTTTTCTGTATGTGTGTGTGTAAATAGTCTTTCTTTTCCTTGCCATACCTGCGTGCTGACCCAATTACCTGTCAGTTGTGCGGTCGCATGTTGTCTGAGGATCCACTTACTTTTATTTTGTATACACCTTGTTCATCATAATTTGATGGTTAATAATAAAAAAATTCTTTCGTGTTCATTAAACTATTCCATGGTTGTTCAGGAGATAACAGGCATCCTCATCAGAACTGCCCAGAATACTGCATGATCAGTTGAAAGTGTGCGGGTAAAAGTGTATGACATAAAATGTATTGTGTAAATAATTGTGATCAACTACCCAAGGTTGGGCACCATACCTAGACCTTTCTCATGTCATGCCATGCTGTATGGTTATATACAATCACTGAACTTGACTAGGGGACTAGACTGGTGGACTGGACTACTAGACTCAAGTTTATTTCTTTCTTCTCTCATTTTCGGCACATATTATTTAGGCAATTGGTTGTGATTATTGCTACATTTAATGTAGAATATATACAGGTAGACCTGTCTTCTACTTTGCGCTGCCTGTGCATTTTACACAATGAGTAGGTAACATTGCCATTCAATCTTGAAAGAGACAGCTGTTAACTACATCAATTTGCTTAAAGCTTAAATGAAAGTATATACGTACTACTCTGTTTTACAGTCAAACATTTCTTTAATGGCATGATCTTCAACGGGTCATGCATAACTACCATTCTTCTTATCGTGGAGTATAAATCATACAGAACATGTTTAGCTACATGTATATAATAAACATGCATCCTAATACAAGTAATGGTCTTCCAAGTCAGCGACTGTCTTGCTATTCCATCAATTTGTAGGCGATATATATACACCCTGTATAGCTGAAGCTGGGCAAGTCTGACATATTCTGGCATGGCTACACAGCTTTCTTTTGTGTGTGGAGGGAGTGGTCCAACTACATAAGATTAGCTATATAACAAACAATAGCCAGTTGACCAATATTTGGTGAAAAACCTGAGTCCAGTAGTCCAGTCCACCAGTCCAGTCCACTAGTCCAGTCCAGTGATTGTATACAACCATGCTGTACAGTAGCTAAGGCCTGATATTGCACAAGAACAAGAAAAATTTAAGAATTTTAAGCTTGATTAGAAGGTTTCATATACCTGAAGATATACTAGTGGACATTTTATTCCTACTTTAGTCTATAGCCATGACCATCAGCAGGTATAGGTGACCTCCCTTGTTTCACTGCTTTTTATCAAGACACACGATAGTGTGTCGTGCGGCCCAAGAAACCGGCGCGCCACACCGTGAGTATATTAACAGGAAGAAAAAAAATGCAATTTTCACACCTATGTAGCTCTGTGATTCCTTATCCGATTGGAACCAAATTTGCTAGAGACGTGCCGCACCGTTAGGGGAGTCTACATACCAAATTTGAAGAAAATCGCTCCAGCCATTTCCGAGATACGAGCGAACAAAATTTCGTTTTAATTTCTTCGTTTTTTTCTTCTTCATCTTCTTCATTTCGCACACTTCGCAAAATTCGCCATAAAACACGAATGCGTGCTCGGATTGGGCTGACATTTGGCACACTTAAAGGGCTCATTAAGGCGGATCTCCGTACCAACTTTGGTAGGAATCCGATGAACATTCACGGAGTTATGACCGATTATTTGCGTAAAATAAGGTCGAAGGTCTGTCACGCCTACAGGGTAAACCCCTTGGAGGAATCAGTTGAAAATTGATATGTAGATGGAGCAACCATCGTAGGAGTGCCTTTTTGTGGTTTGAAAGGAATCGGGATAAAGACCATGGAGATATGACACAAAACCCAACCAGTGTCAAAATTACGCGATCGATTTTTATGAATAAAAAACTATTAATTTCGTGTCTACCAGGCAAACCGCTTAAAGCAACGAGCTGAAAATCAGTATGTAGCTGGAATAATCATCATAGAAAGTTCTTGCAGTAGTACAGAAGAATCACATTACAAATCACTGAGTTATGATTCGAAAGGCAACTACGTGCAGCAAATGCGAGATCGAGATACTCTAATAGAACAGTCACCCTAATAAAGCATTCAGCTGCATGTATAATTTACTCAGTTATATTACATTGCAAGTTATTCTGTAGGGAATTCAGCTACAAACAAGTCACCCTGTAGTCAGATCAGCTAGAAGAAGGTACCTAATAGAGAGTTCAGGTACCTAATAGAGAGTTCAGCTACAAAGAAGCCATCATGTAGAGAGTTCAGCTCAAATAAATCACCCTGTAGAGAATTCAGCTACAAACAAATTGTCCTGTAGAGAGATCAGCTAGAAGAAGGTACCTAATAGAAAGTTCAGGTACCTAATAGAGAGTTCAGTTACAAAGAAACAATCATGCAAAGAGTTTAGCTGCAAACAAATCACCCAGTAGAAAGTTCCGCTATGAACAGATCACACTGTAGAGAGTTCAGTTAGAAACAAGTCATCCTGTAGAGAGATCAGCTAGAAGAAGTTACCTTGTAGAGAGTTCAGTTACGAAGAAACAATCATGCAAATAGTTTAGCTGCAAACAAATCACCCAGTAGAAAGTTCCGCTATGAACAGATCACACTGTAGAGAGTTCAGTTAGAAACAAGTCATCCTGTGGATAGATCAGCTAGAAGAAGTCACTTTGTAGAGAGTTCAGCTACAAAGAAACCACCATGTAAGAGAGTTCAGCTGCAACAAATCACCTGTAGAGAGTTCAGCTAGGAACAAGTCACCCTGTACAGAGATCAGCTAGAAACAAGTCATCCTGTAGAGAGTTCAGCTAGGAACAAGTCACCCTGTACAGAGATCAGCTAGAAACAAGTCATCCTGTAGAGAGTTCAGCTAGAAGAAGTTACATTGTAGAAAGTTCAGTTACAAAGAAACTACCATGTAGAGAGTTCAGCTGCAAACAAATCGCCCTTTAGAGAATTCAGCTACAAACAAATCACCCTGTAGAAAGATCAGCTAGAAGAAGTTACCTTGTAGAGAGTTCAGCTACAAACAAATCACCCTGTAGAGAGTTCAGCTAGAAACAAGTCACCCTGTAGAGAGATCAGCTAGAAACAAGTCACCCGTAGAAAGTTCAGCTAGAAGAAGTTACATTGTAGAGAGTTCAGCTACAAAGAAACTACCATGTAGAGAGTTCAGCAGCAAACAGATTGCCCTGTAGAGAATTCAGCTACAGACAAATCACCTTTTAGAAAGATCAGCTAGAAGAAGTTACCTTGTAGAGAGTTTAGCAACAAACAAATCACCCTGTAGGGGGTTCAGCTAGAAACAAGTCACCCTGTAGAGAGATCAGCTAGAAACAAGTCACCCTGTAGAGAGTTCAGCTAGAAGAAGTTACATTGTAGAGAGTTCAGCTACAAAGAAACTACCATGTAGAGAGTTCAGCTGCAAACAAATCGCCCTATAGAGAATTCAGCTACAAACAAATCACCCTGTAGAGAGTTCAGCTAGAAACAAGTTACACTGTAGAGAGATCAGCTAGAAACAAGTCACCCTGTAGAGAGTTCAGCTAGAAGAAGTCACATTGTAGAGAGTTCAGCTACAAAGAAACTACCATGTATAAAGTTCAGCTGCAAACAAATTTCCCTGTAGAGAATTCAGCTACAGACAAATCACCTTGTAGAAAGATCAGCTAGAAGAAGTTACATTGTAGAGAGTTCAGCTACAAACAAATCACCCTGTAGAGAGTTCAGCTAGAAGAAGTTACATTGTAGAGAGTTCAGTTACAAAGAAACTACCATGTAGAGAGTTCAGCTGCAAACAAATTGCCCTTTAGAGAATTCAGCTACAAACAAATCACCCTGTAGAAAGATCAGCTAGAAGAAGTTACCTTGTAGAGAGTTCAGCTACAAACAAATCACCCTGTAGAGAGTTCAGCTAGAAACAAGTCACCCTGTAGAGAGTTCAGCTAGAAACAAGTCACCCGTAGAGAGTTCAGCTAGAAGAAGTTACATTGTAGAGAGTTCAGCTACAAAGAAACTACCATGTACAGAGTTCAACTGCAAACAAATTGTCCTGTAGAGAATTCAGCTACAAACAAATTACCCTGTAGAAAGATCAGATAGAAGAAGTTACCTTGTAGAGAGTTCAGCTACAAACAAATCACCCTGTAGAGAGTTCAGCTAGAAACAAGTCACCCTGTAGATATTTCAGCTAGAAGAAGCTACAAAGAAACTACCATGTAGAGAGTTCAGCTGCAAACAAACAAATTGCCCTGTAGAGACAAACAAATCACCCTGTAGAAAGATCAGCTAGAACAAGTTACCTTGTAGAGAGTTCAGCTACAAACAAATCACCCTGTAGAGGGTTCAACTACAAACAAGTCACCCTGTAGAGAGTTCAGCTAGAAGAAGTTACATTGTAGAGAGTTCAGCTACAAACAAATCACCCTGTAGA
Source organism: Dysidea avara (assembly GCF_963678975.1). NCBI lineage: Eukaryota > Metazoa > Porifera > Demospongiae > Dictyoceratida > Dysideidae > Dysidea > Dysidea avara. Next base: position 39,235,519 of record NC_089272.1, read on the forward strand.
GAGTTCAGCTAGAAACAAGTTACACTGTAGAGAGATCAGCTAGAAACAAGTTACCCTGTAGAGAGTTCAGCTAGAAGAAGTCAGATTGTAGATAGTTCAGCTACAAAGAAACTATCATGTAGAGAGTTCAGTTGCAAACAAATTGCCCTGTAGAGAATTCAGCTACAAACAAATCACCCTGTAGAAATATCAGCTAGAAGAAGTCACCTTGTAGAGAGTTCAGCTACAAACAAATCACCCTGTAGAGAGTTCAGCTACAAACAAGTCATCCGGTAGAGAGATCAGCTAGAAGGACCACCTTGCAGAGAGGTTAGCTACAAAGAAATCACCCTGCTTCATCTTTTCTTCTTCCTGTAGTAAAGAAAAAATGACAGGTTAAAAAGCCCTAAAGCCGGCCTATGGCCGGCTTTATAGCCGGCTTTGGGGTATACAAATACAAAAAGAAGTGAAATCTAATCCAAAACAGCCAAGCTGTAAAAATACAGTGCGGCCCTGAGAAAGGCTATGGTGAAAAAAGATGTGAAATCCAAGGTGGCGGCCAAAAAATGGCTGTGATGGTAGGTTAATGGTAAAAATTTTAATAACAACAATTCAGGTGAATTTGGTGCCGCTTGGTCTTGGCACAAAATTCACCTGAATTGTCGTTATTAAAATTTTTACCATTAACCTACCATCACAGCCATTTCTTGGCCGCCACCTTGGATTTCACATCTTTTTTCACCATAGCCTTTCTCAGGGCCGCACTGTTTTTTTACAGCTTGGCTGTTTTGGATTAGATCAAGACACACGGTAGTGTGTCGTGCGGCCCAAGAAGCCGGCGCGCAACCCCGTGAGTATATTGACAGGAAGAAAGAAAACGCAATTTTCGCACCTCCGTAGCTCTGTGCTGCCTTGATGAAACAAGACAAATTTTGCTGTGTACATTCCCTCCAACTTCAGTACTCCACATTCCAAATTTGAGCGAAATCGCTTCAGGCATTCCTGAGATATGCGACTTCAAAAATTGGCTTAGTTTCTTCGTTTTTTTTTTCTTCTTATTTTTCTTCCTTTTTTCGCACACTTACAAAAACTGCTATAAAACGCGAACGCGTTATCCGATTGCCTTGAAATTTGGTACACAGAAGGGGGGTATAAAGGCGCATCTCGGTACCAACTTTGGCTGGAATACCATAAACAGGCAAAGAGTTATGAGCGATTATGCACGAAAAATAACACTAATATGTTGTCACGCCTACAGGGTAAACCGCGTATGGGAAGAAGCTGAAAATCGGTGGGTGAATAGGTTAACTATTGAACCTCAAACCTTTTGTGGTTTGAAAGAAATCGAGCTAAAAACCAGGAAGATACAGCGAAAAAATAAACAGTGTGTAACAATTACGCAATCGAGATTAGCTATTTTTTTATATTTTATTATTATTATTATTATTATTATGCTTGCCACGCCTACCAGATAAACCACTTGGGGTAATGCTTTGAAAATCGCTGTACAGATGGAGTTATCATCTTAGAAAGGCTCTTCAATGGTGTAGAAGAATCAGACTTAAAGCCACGGAGTTATAACACGAAATCCAACTTGGTGTAGCAAGTGCGAGATCGAGATACTGTAATAGAGCAGTCATCCTAATAGAGCAGTCACCCTGAACAGAATTCAAGAGATCAGTTAGAAATAAGTAACCTGTATAGAGATCAGCTACAAACAAATCACCCTGTAGAGAGTTCAGCTACAAACAATTCACCCTGTTCAGACATCAGTTAGAAGAAGTTTTCTTGTAGAGAGTTCAGTTACAAACAAATCACCCTGTTGAAAGATCAGCTAGAAGATGTCACCTTGTAGATAGTTCAGTTACAAAGAAACCACCATGTAGAGAATTCAGCTACAAACTAGTAACCCTGTAGATACATCAGCTAGAAGAAGTTACCTTGTAGAGAGTTCAGCTACAAAGAAACCATTCTGTAAAGAGCTCAGCTACAAACAAATCACCTATACAGAATTCAGCTACAAACAAATCACCCTGTAGAGAGATCAGCTAGAAGAAGTTACCTTGTAGATAGTTCAGCTACAAACAATTCACCCTGTACAGAGCTCAGTTAAAAGAGGTTTCCTTGTAGAAAGTTCAGCTACAAACAAATCACCCTGTAGAGAGATAAGTAAGAAGAAGTTACCTTGTAGATCGTTCAGCTACAAACAATTCACCCTGTAAAGAGATCAGCTAGAAGAAGTTACCTTGTAGAGAGTTCAGCTACAAAGAAACCATCATGTAGAGAATTCAGCCACAAACAAATCATGTATAGAGAGTTCAGCTACAAACAAATCTCCCTGTAGAGAGATCAGCTAGAAGAAGTTTCCTTGTAGAGAGTTCTGCTACAAACAAATCACCCTGTAGAAAGATCAGCTAGAAGAAATCACCTTGTAGAGAGTTCAGCTTCAAAGAAATAATCATGTGAGAGTTCAGGTACAGACAAATTGTCCTGTAGAGAGATCAGCTAGAAGAAGCTACCTTGTAGAGAGTTCAGCTACAAAGAAACCATCATGTAGATAGTTCAGGTACAAACAAATCACCCTGTAGAAAGATCAGCTATAGAAGAAATCACCTTGTAGAGAGTTCAGCTACAAAGAATCTATCATGTAGAGAGTTCAACTACAAACAAATCACCCAGTAGAAAGATCAGCTATAGAAGAAATCACCTTGTAGAGAGTTCAGCTACAAAGAAACCATCATGTAGAGAGTTCAGCTACAACCATATCGGCCTGTAGAGAGATCAGCTAGAAGAAATTACCTTGTAGAGAGTTCAGCTACAAAGAAACCATCATGTAGAGAGTTCAGCTGCAAACAAATCACCTGTAGAGAGTTAAGCTACAAACATATCTCCCTGTAGAGAGATCAGCTAGAAGAAGTCACCTTGCAGGGAGTTCAGTTACAAAGAAATAAACCATGTAGAGAGTTCAGCTGCAAACAAATCACCTGTAGAGAGTTCAGCTAGAAACAAGTCACCCTGTAGAGAGATCAGCTAGAAACAAGTCACCTTGTAGAGAGTTCAGCTAGAAGAAGTCACATTGTAGAGCTACAAAGAAACTACCATGTAGAGTTCAGCTGCAAACAAATCACCCTGTAGAGAACTCAGCTACAAACAAATCGCCCTGTAGAAAGATTAGCTAGAAGAAGTTACCTTATGGGAGTTCAGCTATGAACAGATCACCCTGTAGAGAGTTCAGCTACAAACAAATCACCCTGTAGAGAGTTAAGTTACAAAGAAACAACCATGTAGAGAGTTCAGCTGCAAAAAAAATCAATCACTCTGTAGAGAGTTCAGCTAGAAGAAGTCACCTTGTAGAGAGTTAAGCTGCAAATAAATCACCCTGTAGAGAATTCAGCTACAAACAAATCACCCTGTAGAAAGATCAGCTAGAAGAAGTTACCTTGTACAGAGTTCAGCTACAAAGAAACCACCATGTAGAGAGTTCAGCTGCAAACAAATCACCTGTAGAGAGTTCAGCTAGAAACAAGTCACCCTGTAGAGAGATCAGCTAAAAACAAGTCACCCTGTAGAGAGTTCAGCTAGAAGAAGTCACATTGTAGAGAGTTCAGCTACAAAGAAATTACCACGTAGAGAGTTCAGCTGCAAACAAATCATCCTGTAGAGAGTTCAGCTAGAAGAAGTCACCTTTTAGAGAGTTCAGCTACAAAGCAACCACCATGCAAAGAGTTCAGCTGCAAAAAACTCAATCACCTTGTAGAAAGGTCGGCTAGAAGAAGTTACCTTGTAGAGAGTTCAGCTACAAAGAAACCACCATGTAGAGAATTCAGCTGCAAACAAATCACCTGTAGAGAGTTCAGCTAGAAACAAGTCACCCTGTAGAGAGATCAGCTAGAAACAAGTCACCCTGTAGAGAGTTCAGCTAGAAGAAGTCACATTGTAGAGAGTTCAGCTACAATGAAACTCCCATGTAGAGAGTTCAGCTGCAAACAAATCACCCTGTAGAGAACTCAGCTACAAACAAATATGCAGTGTAAAAAGATCAGCTAGAAGAAGTTACCTTGTACAGAGTTCAGCTACAATGAAACCACCATGTAGAGAGTTCAGCTACAAACAAATCACCTGTAGAGAGTTCAGCTAGAAACAAGTCACCCTGTAGAGAGATCAGCTAGAAACAAGTCACCTTGTAGAGAGTTCAGCTAGAAGAAGTCACATTGTAGAGAGTTCAGCTACAAAGAAACCACCATTTAGAGAGTTCAGCTGCAAACAAATCACCCAGTAGAAAGTTCAGCTATGAACAGATCACCCTGTTGAGAGTTCAGTTAGAAACAAGGAATCCTGTAGAGAGATCACCTAGAAGTATCGCCTTGTAGAGAGTTCAGCTACAAACAAATCACCTGTAGAGAGTTCAGCTACAAACAAATCACCCTGTAGAGAGATCAGCTAGAAGAAGTTACCTTGTAGGGATTTCAGCTACAAACAAATCACCCTGTAGAGAGTTCAGCTACAAAGAAACCATTCTGTAAAGAGCTCAGTTGCAAACAAATCACTTGTACAGAATTCAGCTACAAACAAATCACCCTGTAGAGAGATCAGCTAGAAGAAATTACATTGTAGATAGTTCAGCTACAAACAAATCACCCTGTAGAAAGATCAGTTAGAAGAAGTTACTTTGGAGAAAGTTCAGCTACAAAGAAACCATTTTGTAAAGAGCTCAGCTGCAAACAAATCACCTGTACAGAATTCAACTACGAACAAATCACCCTGTAGAGAGATCAGCTATAAGAAGTTACCTTGTAGATAGTTCAGCTACAAACAAATCTCCCTATAGAGAGATCAGCTAGAAGAAATTACCTTGTAGAGAGTTCAGCTACAAAGAAACCACCATGTAGATAGTTCAGCTACAAACAAATCACCCTGTAGAGAGAGCAATTAGAAGAAGTCACCTTGTAGAGTGTTCAGTTACAAAGAAACCACCATGGAGATTTCTGTAATCAATATTATATTATGTGACCGGATTTGCGAAAAGGGGTCTTCCACACACATCCAATTCCGTAAACGTTGGAGACCATAACTCAGTGTTCAAGTAACATATTAACCTGAAAATTTCACCATGTATTCAGCTATAGTGGTGCTCACCACTGCCCAAATATCAAGGCAATAGCTCTTTCCAATCTGAAGTTATCAATTGTCAAAATTGGCAAATTGGATGTGTGTGGAAGACCCCTTTTCGCAAATCCGGTCACATATGTATTATACAGTATATATAATTTGTACATTTACTGATAAAATATTTAAAGTACATCTACTTCATCTTTTCTTCTTCCTGTAGTAAAGAAAAAAACATAGGTTAAAAAAGTCCCAAAGCTGGCCATAGGCCGGCTTTGGGGTATACAAATACAAAAAGAAATGAAATCTAATCCAAAACAGCCAAGCTGTAAAAAAAGTGTGCGGCCCTCAGAAAGGCTATGGTGAAAAAAGATGTGAAATCCAAGGTGGCGGCCAAGAAATGGCTGTGATGGTAGGTTAATGGTAAAAATTTTAATAACGACAATTCAGGTGAATTTTTGTGCCAAGACCAAGCGGCACCAAATTCACCTGAATTGTTGTTATTAAAATTTTTACCATTAACCTACCATCACAGCCATTTCTTGGCCGCCACCTTGGATTTCACATCTTTTTTCACCATAGCCTTTCTGAGGGCCGCACACTTTTTTTACAGCTTGGCTGTTTTGGATTAGATTACTATATCCCTAAGCAAACTTAATTTTTTCTTGTACTTTTTTGTTTATGTTTTGCAACATAATTATAACTGATGAACCTGTGCATACCACATCATAAGAAAGAATTGTACAGGACATAATCATAATTACTTTTGCATCTGATTGTGCACCCAACCATCAACTACAGAAAATGTGAAGTGACCATTACACTCCGTTTTCAGGTATGTTTAACCCATTACACAGCAATATAGACGAAGAACAGTGTGAGAAGTGTCATCTAGTCACTAAAGGAAGTACAGATGAAGTAGTATTCAGCCACAGAGAACCTATTTTGCACTACCACAATTTCACTCCTTGGGCTGCCAGTAAAAAGAAATAAGAAACAAAAAGGACAGAAATGAGCCCATGAATACCATGATGCCTGCATTATACATACTGCAGTATGCCAAAAGGCACCAGTCAAGATGATGAGACATCTGAACAAGAATGAGAAGTCAAGCCTGTATGTAGCCTTAGTCATTATTGAGTTTTTCTGAAGGAATCAGTCAATCATTTGGGCAGTCTGCAGAAAATTATACATTAAAATTTTTGTAGCAACCTATACTCTGTATTGGAAGCATTTCAGGTCATACTAATAGCTTTTTTGGGCTTGATTATACTGCCAAGATGCCACGAAGGTATTGTAAGGTTGTTCTCTGATCATTACTATTTGTGAGAAAGTGAAAGCCTCCTAATATACAGCTGTGCAGTATTATCATACTGTAAAATAATTTTACCTTAGCAATATAATTGCTCCAATGGTCACCACAAGGCATACTATGGACACTGCACAACCAATATAACTGACTACATGAAGTTCTGTAGCATCCTAGTAATATGAAGCAATAGATGTACAGTAAAAAGTATTCACATACAATAAAGTGCATTAATGCATGTATGTATGTACACAGAGTGTGTGACTAAATATTTATTTTGCATATACTGTACATATTACATAATGATATTTTAGGTCAGGTGCTACAGAATAATTGCTGCAGTTGTAGTCAAAAATAAAGCTTCTTTAATGTAGTATATACTGTAGCCATTCATTAAGCATTAGTATATGTATTTAGTAGACATGAAATAAAAATAAACTGAATACCAGTAGCAAATTTCCATTATTTAATTATTTCAAGGTAATATCTTCATTTTATATATAACTTTCCACAAAACAAAGTAAAGCCTACAACAGCTGTGCAAAACACAGCTATTGCTGCCCAGTGAACCAGCATTGGGATGTCTGTGCACCACTCATGCAGGAAAATCCTCCTGGGGCAGGGAGAGTGGCTCCTAGTTTGGTCCAGGTCTCACAGATAGAAGTCGCGGAACCCAAAGTTCCACAATGATCCCAACACTGCTAAGTGAGACAAGGATGGTTGGGCATTTGCTTACCCAGTAAACACCAGGTACCCATTGATGTGGTACCCATTGATGTTACAGCTGGGTGGACCAAAAGACACCAGGCCACCAGGTCCCCAATATATATAGCTGGATAGACTGGAGCAATGTGAGTAAAGTTTCTTGTTCAAGGAAATAACAACATCAAATTGGCTTAACCTGGCATTGAACCCAGAACCTTTTGATTACCAGGCTGGTGCTCTAACCACTAGTACATGCATGATACAGTAATTATATCTGGTGTACACTGTATGTAGTACTGAGTAAAGAAATATCTGTTACAAGTGAAGACATACCTTATCCATTGAACTCACTAGTACAGAAAAGCTGGTTAAGTGTGTAACACTACATATCACCGGTGGTCTAGGATTGTTATCTTGAATTATACCATCACTGGTCCATCCTCCTGAATCATCATTACTGCAAAATATAGGTAGGACCTAATATTCCATGCACTATAAAATGTATAGACAGACAAAAAGAGCCCTTCAGGTTACTACATAAATGGTGAGGAAGTAAGATACGTGCCTCACAATAAATACTTCCTGGATGAACATTATTTTAAAATTCAGTGAACATATCAAGAAAACTAATCAAATTAAGGTTTTGTTTACAAAGAAACATCAGTTCTTGTCCAGCAAAGGTGAAGGAAGAATGTTATACTGTAGATCTATGATAAAGCCAGTGATAGAATATGCCAGTACTAACCTAGATGTTTATTTGCGCTCCATTTTCCCCTCAACTATCAAAATGTAAAATAACTCACCAGCTACATTTATTGAAGCAACAAGTACAGAAGACTTTAAGAAGAGGATAATAAAAATTTGGCCCAGTATTGAACTATTTTTGTATATATCCCAACTACTGTATGTGCTATAACTGTTTGTACCTATGCATAAATACTTCATATAATGGAGGTTCGCCCAGACTTTGTAAACAAATAAGTAAATCTCTAGCCAAAGTACTGTTCTAGAACATTACCAGTAGCAGGCACACATCCCTGAAAATCTGATCCAAGCAGCTTGAAAGATCTAGTAGCATGGCTTAGTGCAAATTTATAGTGGTTAATAATATCTAATCCATAACAGCCAAGCTCTAAAAAAAGAGTGCGGCCCTCAGAAAGGCTATGGTGAAAAAAGATGTGAAATCCAAGGTGACGGCCAAGAAATGGCTGTGATGGTAGGTTAATGGTAAAAATTTTAATAACGACAATTCAGGTGAATTTGGTGCCACTTGGTCTTGGCACAAAATTCACCTGAATTGTCGTTATTAAAATTTTTACCATTAACCTACCATCACAGCCATTTCTTGGCCGCCACCTTGGATTTCACATCTTTTTTCACCATAGCCTTTCTGAGGACCACACTCTTTTTTTTAGAGCTTGGCTGTTTTGGATTAGATTTCATTTCTTTTTGTATTTGCATACAGTACCCCAAAGCCAGCCTGTGGCCGGCTTTGGGGCTTTTTAACCTATCTTTTTTCTTTACCACAGGAAGAAGAAAAAGATGAAGTACAGTTTATAAATACTTTAATTCTGATTTTATCTGTAAATGTACAAATTATTATATATATAATACATACATTTAGTACTTGTCAATTAATCCCTACAGGATAATATTTTGAAGCTGATCTCTCTACTGGGTGACTTTAAATGTAGCTGAACTTTCTATAGGGTGATTTGTTTGCAGCTGAACTCGCTACAACGTAACTTCTTCTAGCTGATATCGCTACAGGGTGATTTGTTTGCAACTGAACTCTCTATATACATGATGGTTTCTTTGTAGCTGAACTCTCTACAAGGTATCTTCTTCTAGCTGATCTCTCTACAGAGAGAATTGTTTGTATCTGAACTCTCTACAGGGTGAACTGTTTGTAGCTTAACTCTCTACGTGATGGTTTCTTTGTAGCTGAACTCTCTACAAGGTTAATTGTTTTTTCTAGTTGATCTCTCTACAGGGTGAATTGTTTGTAGCTGAACTCTCTACAGGGAGATTTGTTGCAGCTGAACTCTCTACAGGGTGGTCTTTTGTAGCTGAACCCAAGGGCGTCGGAACCGGGGGGGGGGGGGGCAAGGGGGCCATGGCCCCCACACTATTTTCAAAAGCATGTTTTGGCCCCTCCCCCACTTTTGGGGCAAACTAGCTGTCTAGCTCAGGTTGAAACAATCAGCCAAAGCTATTATACACACATCCATATGAGAAGCCATACAACACCACATACAAACACTGGCATCACCAGTCCCCCCTCGAGTCCTCCGCAACTGTCAAGCCATTCACTATTACACCCAAAAGTGCCTATAATTTTATTTTTATTTATGATTAGTCCTTGCACGTGACATCTGTTCAAATATTTTCCTGGAGCCTGTGCAGTGAGAAACTTAAATAGTGAAAAGAATGCTACATTGGTGATATTATGATTAGGGCTGCACCGATTCTAGTATCGGTATCGGTATCGGTATCGGGCCGATACTGCTGTTTTCATGAAGTGTCGGAATCGGCCAATATATTGTTGCAAATACCAATGGGCCTTATTCATAAGTCACGAAGCCGTTTAAGGTCAGAGTACACTCGCTACATTAATCGCGTTACTTCTGTGTTACGCAGCGCTGTGTGGTATACTTTGTACAGAGGAGTATTGGAAGAGGTTAGTTATCTTCGTTGTGAATATGTTTATGGGTTTATTGAATAGATATGTTTATCTTTGTGGGAAATAATAAGTTCTTGTGTGGTTTTGAATAACGTTTAGGTATGGCTGGGTTGTTTTAAGGCAATAGCGCTTTATTTAGAAATGTAAAACATTTTGTTTTATCATCTTGTTTAGGGATATATGCCGCACTACTGCATCGTACCCAAGTGCAAGAATATCTCCGGTATTCCTGGAGTGTCGTTCCACCAACTGCCATTGGCTAAACCGAAGCTTCTTAAACTTTGGCTAATAAAGATTAAAAGAAAAAACCCGCCACTAACGAGACATTCCAGAGTGTGTAGTGCCCATTTTAAGGGTGGAAAAAAGAATGGAAAGAATGATGTACCATGCATATTTGCATGGACCAAAAATGCTTCCAGAGCTGCACCGAAGAGAGGAAGGAACCCTGAAATAAAGTCTCACACAGGTAAGTAGAGCATTTTCTGTGTACTATTTAATGGGCTACTTTGCAGTTGACAACCCAGGAAGAAATCACAAATCTGACACTCTTCATAAAGTCTTAGACACTCATCATGAAGACACAGGCATCCATGATGCTGGAGGCACGTGTCATGCAGAGACTAGTACTCATTCTGAAGAGACCAGTACATGTCCTGAACAGTCCAGTACATATCCTGAACAGACCAGCACATATCCTGAACAGACCAGCACATATCCTGAACAGACCAATACAAATCGTAAAGAGACCAGCACATATCATCCTGAACAGACCAGTATGAATCCTGAAGAGACCAGCACATATCATCCTGAAGAGACCAGCACATATACTGAACAGACCTCTGAAGGAACCAGTACTTATCCTGAAGAGATTACCGGTACCACTCATAGTAATAAAGATACTGTTATCATGGTTGATAATGGTACCCAGTGTTCTACTTTCAAAAAACACTCTGGAGTTCAGTGTAGTGTGAAGATGTGTAATAAAGCCACAACACCAGATTTACCTGCTTACGTTCACAAAAGTTCTCAAACTGCTCCAATCATGAGTATTACTCCATTCAGGATTGAACAAATCCAGGACAATAACAAGCTCATTAACTTTTATACAGGATTTTCAACGTTTCTAGAATTATCAACATGCTATCACTTTCTTGGAGCTGCAAAAGCTGTTTTGTCATACGACCCTAGCAGAGTCATAGAAGATGCTGCTACCTCATGTGGAAAGGGGCGTGGTCATATTCTATCTCCCATAAATGAGTTTTTTTTGACATTATGTCGGCTTAGACAAGGCTTTCCTGAGCAGGATTTGGCAGTCAGGTTCCAAATATCACAGCCTTCGGTTTCGAGGATCCTTGTTACGTGGATTAATTTTCTTTACATGAAATTTAAGGAAGTGCCTATTTGGCCTTGCCGGGAACTTGTAGATGAGTACATGCCAGCTTGCTTCCATACTATGTACCCTAAAACAAGGTGTATAATAGATGCCACCGAAATATTCATCCAAATGCCATCAAACCCAACTGCCCAGCAGCTTACCTTTTCAAGTTACAAAAACCATAATACTCTAAAGGCGCTCATTGGGATAACGCCATCTGGAGCAATTTCTTTCATATCTGACCTGTATGGGGGAAGTATATCAGATAAAAAGATTGTAGTGAAATCAGGGTTTTTAAAGCTGCTAGAATCTGGTGATAGCATAATGGCTGATAGAGGCTTCACATTAGAAGATATTTTACCGCCTGGTGTCGAATTGAATATCCCTCCCATGATGAATGAAACTGGACAACTCACTGAAAATGAAAGAATGACTACAAGAAGAATAGCATCACTTAGAATACATGTTGAGCGTGCCATAGAACGTATCAAGAACTATCAAATTCTTCATCGTATGGAAAACAACATGCACAATAGTGCTAACCAAATTTTTTTTGTATGTGCTATGTTGACAAATTTTCTTCCCCCCCTTGTACAATAGCTATTTTACCCCTTGTACAATAGTTGTTCAAACATTATATATGTACAAAGTTAATATAATATGCAAGGTATCATATACTGTTTATAAAACCTAGTCAGTTGTGCAAGAGTAGATGTCCACTTGCCTTCGTCAAACTTGACATTAATTACTTCCATACTCTTAGAAGTCCATACTATAAAGTCACAGAATGTTGCTTTAGTTATAGCCATGGTTCCCAGTACTTGATAATAATACATGTGACCTGAATCCAATGTAACTAAACCATCGTCATTTGCTGAACAATAAAATCCTTTACACTGCTTACAAGCCTCCTTCACTGTTAATCCAGCTGCTGAGTAAGGACATTTTATCTCGATTATACCATGGATCTTGCCAGATTCATCTACAAGGGTTCCATCAGGGCTGGTACCCAGAAATGATGGTTCTCCAATTACAAATCCAGACTTTTGTAGATATAAGCTAGGGTGACGGATTGACATTTGTGAATGGTATTGTTCAAAAGCAACAGCTTCATGGTCTCGCCCCCATTTAATTGCTCTCACAGTCTTTGGTATCTTCTGGCCATCTACAATATTTTTGGCTAGTACATTATGAGCAGACCTACGGTTAATGACAGAGCCAAACTTTGATGCAGTTAGCCTACAGTGGCGTTCCTCGTGCCATCTTTGACACTCTGCTTGTAGGCGAGTTTTTTTCTCAATGTCAGCTTTTTGCTCTTCAGTTGGTGTTAACATATCAATAAACTCTTGTCCAAGGTCTTGAAGTGTTGCAAGTGTCGGTGGTAATGGCATCTTAAAAAGTTTATCTTTGATTCGGCATTGCACACTCTTTGGTATTAAAGGCAAGGCATTGAAGGCATCATCATTGGAATCGTTTCTCACTAAAGTAGGCTTTCGTAACAAGTGCAAAAAGCAACTTACTGTTGGTAACTGTTCAAGGTTTGTACACAATTCCTCTAAATCTCCTGCAGTGGTTTTCTGCATTGTCAATGGCCGTGGATCATATCCTTTGTTTTCACGTCTCTTCTTTGCCTTCTCCAAGTGAGGGGGTACTGGGCAATTAAATGAAATATCTTCTGCCTTTTCAGGGTCAAGTCTCCTCTTTCTAGATGGCTGATTCCACTTCTGAAGCATAGAAGTGCAAGCATCTTCCCCTAACTCTAATGCTATCTCCCTTGTCTTCACAAAGTCGGCAAGACTGTAACAAAATGCTGCAATGTGTTTACAGCTACCCCTTGGTCCACGTCCAGCAGGACATTTGCAGCTGGCTTCTTTAACTTTGCCTGATCTCTCAAGAATAATTGATAATTTATAGGTAATATCTTTCTTCATCTCAGGAAGGCATAGTGCTTTTACCAAACATTCCTCAGTTCTGGTACATACGCATATGTCTTGAACATGTCCCTCAGCAAAAAGTTTATATCCACCAGCATTTAAACTTTTCCAGTCTTGCTTCTCAAGGCCATCCTTTTCATTAGAAAATACAAAGTAATCTGTCAAGTTTTCATTTGTGAAGGTCCACATTTTAAATGGATCTTCAGAAATTTTGCTCCACGATGAATCATTTACTGGACTCCTTAACTCCATTAGATCATCATTCGTATGATATGACCCTGTTTCTAAGTGCTCCTGAACCCTAAAAATACCAAATAAGTTTACTTTATTTCATAGTGTTACTCTTACTGTACCTCTTCACTAAATCTGCCTTCTTCCCTTTCATAGACAAACTGTTCTGGGAGAGCCAGTATTTCAATTCAGCAACTTTCATAGTCTGTGGATTTTTCCTACTAGCCTGTGCCATCTTCCATAAGAGAATGCCTTCCAAAGAGTTACTAGGCTCTCTTGGCACAAACTGTTGATGGAAAACACTATAGCAAATATATTCTAAATAAAGCGCTATTGCCTTAAAACAACCCAGCCATACCTAAACGTTATTCAAAACCACACAAGAACTTATTATTTCCCACAAAGATAAACATATCTATTCAATAAACCCATAAACATATTCACAACGAAGATAACTAACCTCTTCCAATACTCCTCTGTACAAAGTATACCACACAGCGCTGCGTAACACGGAAGTAACGCGATTAATGTAGCGAGTGTACTCTGACCTTAAACGGCTTCGTGACTTATGAATAAGGCCCATTCTTATCACGTGCGAGAATAAAATAACGTTCGTTTGTACTTGCTTATTTTACTAGCACAGTGGATGCCTAAAAGCATCAAGTATAACACCAATAGCTACCAGCAAAATTACAGATCTATGCTGAAACTTACGTGTGAAAACGCTTTACTGAGAAAAAATAGATATACTCTAATAGAACAGTCAATAACTCTAATAGAGCAATCAGGTAAAAGTGACTTTCAGTAATTTTTTTGTAAGCACCATTATGATATTATTATCTATACTTCTCCAGAAGAAACCTGGAATATCCACTGGTTTGCATTTCAGTGACTTCCTTCTTTGTGAATCTTGATTGGCTACTTCATTATAAACATGAACCATACTGAAAATGTGTACAAGAATACCATGAAATGCAATATAATTATAATAAATGTGTGCACTATGAAGTAACTACTTTAAGGTACTTGGTATCGGTACTTGTACTTGCAGATACTTCCCAGCTGAGTACTTGGTATTTGAAGTATCGGTAAAAAGTGGAATCGGTGCAACCCTAATTATGATGGGAAAGGTTACGCTCGAATGGGAGGATAGCAGCAGAAGTCTCATTGTAGTGTGTGAATGTACAGGAGTTGCTGACTTCTGAGTAATTTGGTGAAGAGTTAATTTATCAAGTAGTCTAAAAGAGAGGCATACAAGGATATGTAAATGGAGTAGCCAGCCATAAACGCAGTAGTAGTAGTGTGGGGTTCACGTGAACCTCACAGTCGGAACCTGCTACAGCAGATAACCCAGTTCCTTCAAGGTATGATGTTTCGCTTAGCGGATAACACTGTTAATGTTGTAGTGGAGGCACTGTACAATAAACATAAAGGAAAGACCTTCATGTGACCATGATTTCTCACGTGATATATACATGCATCGAGCACGTGCAGTAGGTATAGCAGCCATTAGCAGAATAAGGAGTGAGCAGATAGCTGTGCATACATTGTAGCTGTAGGGTTATATTTATTAGCTAGTGATAACACTTCACAACACCTATATATAAACGCACGTATATATGAACTAAGCTATAGGAGCCCTATCAATGTGAGCCTGCATGGGTGTTGATCAGTTTATAGTTAGCTGATTTTGGATTCCTTTGCCCCCCCCACACACACTCTAAAAATCGTTCCTACGCCCTTGGCTGAACCGTCTACAAAGGGACGTCCTCTAGCTGATCTCTCTACAGGGTGACTTGTTTCTAGCTGAATTGTCTATAAGATTAACTGTTTGTAGCTGAACTCCCTATAGAATAACTTGCAATGTAATATCAAGACACACGGTAGTGTGTCGTGCGGCCCAAGAAGCCGGCGCGCCACACCCGTGAGTATATTGACAGGAAGAACGAAAACGTAATTTTCACACCTTAATTTGTATCTCAGTGATCACTTATCCGATTGGAACCAAATTTGCTACACAGTTGCCCGCCAGCCAAGGGAGTCTACATTCCAAATTTGAAGGAAATCGCTCATGCCATTTCCGAGATACGAGCTGCCAAAGTTTCGTTTATTTTTCTTCGTCTTTTCGCACACTTGCAAAAATTGCTATAACAAGCAAACGCGTACTCCGATCGCCTTGAAATTTGGCACACAGAAAGGGAGTCCAAAGGCGAATCCTAGCATCAAATTTGGTACAAATCCGATGAATGGTTCAGGAGTTATGACCGATTATTCGCGTAGAACAAGATTGATTTGTTGTCACGCCTACAGGGTAAACCACTTCATGGAATGAGTTGAAAATTGCTATGTAGATGGAGTAACCATCGTAGGAGTGCCTTTCGGTGGTTTGAAAGGAATCGAGATAAAGACCATGGAGATATGACACAAAACCCAACCTGTGTCACAATTACGCGATCGATTTTTATGAATAAAAAAAGTATTAGTTTTTACGCCTACTAGGCAAACCGCTTAGAGCAATGAGCTGAAAATCGGTGTTTAGCTGGAATAATCTTCATAGAAAGTCCTTGCAGTAGTACAGAAGAATCGGATTACAAACCACTGAGTTATGATTCTAAAGCCAACACCGTGTAGCAAATGCGAGATCGAGATACTCTAATAGAACAGTCACCCTAATAGAGCATTCGGCTAATTTATTTACTCCATTATAGAATTTTTATTTATTATTATTATTTATTATTTTATTACATCACAAGTTATTCTGTAGGGAGTTAATCTTATAGACAGTTCAGCAAGAAGCAAGTCACCATGTGGAGAGTTAAGCAAATATATCACTATAGAGATTCAGAACATTACAAGTCACACTGAAGAAAGTTCAGCTATAAACAAGCCATGCACCCTGTAGAGAATTCAGCTACAATTAAGTCACTTTCTAGAGAATTCAGCTACACAGAATTCAGCTGCACACAAGTCACTGTGGAGAGAGTTCAGCTACAAACAAATTATCCTGTAGAGAGATCAGCTACAAATAAAACACTTTGCAGAGTGTTCAGCTACGACAAATCAACCTTTAGAGCGATCAGCAATGAACAAATCAAAACAAATCTACCTGTAAAGAGATACGCTAAAAACAAGTCACCCTGTAGAGAGTTCAGCTACAAAAAATCACCCTGTAGAGACATCAACTAGAAACTAGACACAATGTAAGGAGTTCAGCTACAGGCAATCACCCTGTAGAGAGTTCAGCTAAAACAAATCAACCTGCAGAGAGATCAGCTACAAACAAATCACCTTATAGAGAGTTCAGCTACAAACAAATTACCCTGTACAGAGATCGGCTACAAACAAATCAACCTGCAGAGAGATCAGCTACACACAAATTAACTTGTAGAGAGATCAGCTATAAAAAAATCACCCTTTAGAGACATCAGCTAGAAACTAGACACAATGTAAGGAGTTCAGCTACAAGCAATCACCCTGTAAAGAGTTCAGCTAAAACAAATCAACCTGCAGAGAGATCAGCTACAAACAAATCACCTTATAGAGAGTTCAGCTACAAACAAATTACCCTGTAGAGAGATCGGCTACAAACAAATCAACCTGCAGAGAGATCAGCTACACACAAATCAACTTGTACAAAGATCAGCTACAAACAAATCACCCTGTAGAGAGATCAGCTAGAAACTAGACACAATGTAAGGAGTTCAGCTACAAGTAAATCACCCTGTAGAGACTTCAGCTACAAACAAACCAACCTGTAGAGCGATCAGCTAGAAACAAATCACCCTGAAGAGAGGTCAGCTACAAAATATCACCCTGTAGAGATATCAGCTAGAAACAAATCACCCTGTAGAGCGATCAGCTAGAAACAAATCACCCTGAAGAGAGGTCAGCTACAAAAAACCTCCCTGTAGCGATATCACTAGAAACAAATCACCCTGAAGAGAGGTCAGCTACAAAAAATCATCTTGTAGAGAGATCAACTACAAACAAAACACTTTGCAGAGAGTTCAGCTACAAACAAATCAACCTTTAGAGTGATTAGCAACAAACAAATCAACCTGTAGAGAGATCATCTATAAACAAATCAACCTGCAGAGAGATCAGGTACAAACAAATCAGCTTGTAGAGAGATCAGTTACACACAAATCATCCTGTAGAGAGATAAGCTAGAAACAAATCACCCTGTAGAGAGTTCAGCTAAAACAAATCAATCTGCAGAGAGATCAGCTACAAACAAATCACCTTATAGATAGTTCAGCTACAAACAAATTACCTTGTAGAGAGATCGGCTACAAACAAATCAACCTCCAGAGAGATCAGCTACACACAAATCAACTTGTATAGAGATCAGCTACAAACAAATCACCCTGTAGAGAGATCAGCTACAAACTAGACACAATGTAAGGAGTTCAGCTACAAGTAAATTACCCTGTAGAGAGTTCATCTACAAACAAATCAACCTGTAGAGCAATCAGCTAGAAACAAATCACCCTGAAGAGAGGTCAGCTACAAAATATCACCCTGTAGAGATATCAGCTAGAAACAAATCACCCTGTAGAGCGATCAGCTAGAAACAAATCACCCTGAAGAGAGGTCAGCTACAAACAAAACACTTTACAGAGTGTTCAGCTACAAACAAATCAACTTTTAGAGTGATCAGCAACAAACAAATCAACTTGTAGAGAGATCAGCTACAAACAAATCAACCTGCAGAGAGATCAGCTACAAACAAATCAGCTTGTAGAGAGACCAGTTACACACAAATCAACCTGTAGAGAGATAAGCTAGAAACAAATCACAATGCAGAAAGTTCAGCTACAAGCAAAACACCCTGTAGAGAGTTCAGCAACAAAGAAACCACCATGTAGAGAGTTCAGCTGCAAACAGATCATCTTATAGAGAGTTCAGCTACAAACAAATTACCCTGTAGAGAGATCGGCTACAAACAAATCAACCTGTAGAGAGATCAGCTAGAAACTAGACACAATGTAAGGAGTTCAACTACAAGTAAATCAGCCTGTAGAGAGTTCAGCTAAAACAAATCAACCTTCAGAGAGATCAGCTACAAACAAATCACCTTATAGACAGGTCAGCTACAAACAAATTACCCTGTAGAGAGATCGGCTACAAATTAATCAACCTGCAGAGAGATCAGCTACACTCAAATCAACTTGTAGAGAGATTAGCTACAAACAAATCACCCTGTAGAGAGTTCAGCTAGAAACTAGACACAGTGTAAGCAGTTCAGCTACAAGCAAATCACCCTTTAGTGAGTTAAGCTACAAACAAATCAACCTGCAGTGAGATCACCTACAAAAAAGCACCTTGTACAGAGTTCAGCTACAAACAAATTATCCTGTAGAGAGATCGGCTACAAACAAATCAACCTGCAGTGAGATCACCTACAAAAAAGCACCTTGTACAGAGTTCAGCTACAAACAAATTATCCTGTAGAGAGATCGGTTACAAACAAATCAACCTGTAGAAAGATCAGCTACACACTAATCAACTTGTAGAGAGATTAGCTACAAACAAATCACCCTGTAGAGAGATCAGCTAGAAACTAGACACAATGCAAGGAGTTCAGCTACAAGCAAATCACCCTTTAGTGAGTTCAGCTACAAACAAATCAACCTGCAGTGAGATCACCCACAAAAACGCACCTTGTACAGAGTTCAGTTACAAACAAATTACCCTATAGAGAGATCAGGTAGAAGAATTCACCTTGTAGAGATTTCAGCAACAAAGGAACCACCATCAAGAGAGTTCAGCTGCAAACAAATCACCCAGTACAAAGATCAGCTAGACGAAGTCACCTTGTAAAGAGTTCAGCTACAAAGAAACCATCATGTAGAGAGTTCAGCTACAAAGACACCACCATGTAGAGTGTTTAGCTGCAAAAAATCACCTGTAGAGAGTTCAGCTAGAAACAAATCACCCTGTAGAGAGATCAGCTAGAAGAGGTCACCTTCAAAGAAACCACCACATAAAGTGTTCAGCTGCAAATAAATCACTTGTAGAGAGTTCAGCTACAAATAAATCCCCCTGTAGAGGGATCAGCTAGAAGAAGTCACCTTGTAGAGAGTTCAGCTACAAAGAAACCATCATGTAGAGAGTTAAGTCACAAACAAATCACCCTGTAGAGAGATCAGCTAGAAGAAGTTACCTTGTAGATAGTTCAGCTACAAACAATTCACCCTGTAGAAAGATCAGCTAGAAGAAGTTACCTTGTAGAGTGTTCAGTTACAATGAAACCATCATGTAGAGAGTTCAGCTGCAAACAAATCACTCTGTAGAGAGTTCAGCCACAAAGAAACCGCCATGTAGAGAGTTCAGCCTTAAACAAACTACCTTGTAGAGAATTCAACTACAACAAATCACCCTGTAGAGAAGAAGTTACCTTGTAGAGAGTTCAGCTACAAAGAAACCATCATGTAGGGAGTTCAGCTACAAAGAAACCACCATGTAGAGATTTTAGTTGCAAACAAATCACCTGTAGAGAGTTCAGCTAGAAACAAATCACCCCGTAGAGAGATCAGCTGGATGAAGTCACCTTGTAGAGAGTTCAGCTACAAAGAAATCATCATGTAGAGAGTTCAGCTGCAAACAAATCACCCTGTAGAGAGTTCAGCTACAAAAAAATCACCCTGTAGAGAGTTCAGCTAGACGAAGTCACCTTATAGAGAGTTTAGCTACAAAGAAACCATCATGTAGAGAGTTCAGCTACAAAGAAACCACCATGTAGAGAGTTTAGCTGCAAACAAATCACCCTGTAGAGAGACCAGCTAGAAGAGGTCACCTTGTAGAGAGTTCAGCTACAAAGAAACCATCCTGTATATAGTTCAGCTACATTTCAAGTCACCCAGTAGAGAGATCAGCTGCAAAAAAATATCCTGTGGGGAATAATGGGCATGTAATAAATATATGTATATATTATGTATATATTATGTATAATTAGTATAGGCAATCACACACATTTGAGTGCAATTAGGGAATAATTGTACGAGTAACAGTCAAAATTGCACGAGGCAAAGCCGAGTGCAATTTTGGCTGTTACGAGTACAATTATTCCATAATTGCACGAAAATGCGTGTGATTGCCTACTAATCACATAGTGACCACCCTTCGTGGTTTGTAGTACACATCTATCCAGTTCTATGTGGCCATTAACTTCTACCAGGTGATTGCATCATCCTTCTTTGTATTACATCATTTGTTGTTGCACTTAAAAGGCTTCATGTGTCAGCAATTCTGATTGGCTACTAAAATGTCTACATATGTTGCACTTAAAAGGCTTCTATTGTCAGCTTCTTTGATTGGCTATTCATTATATCACTTTCTTGTTGCACTTAAAAGGCTTCTGTTATTCCGCTATTTTATTGGCTACTTTACAGTGCAATTACAGAAACAAGGCCATGCGATTTGGGATTAATTGCACTCCTACTATTGAGACTAATGTATGGCAAATTAAATCACTATGTGATTACTAATAAAATCAAAAATAATTGAAGTATTACAAATCTTCTTTAAGTTCTTTTCTTCTTCCTGTGGTAAAGAAAAAAATGCATGGGTTAAAAAGCCCCAAAGCCAGCCATAGGCTGGCTTTGTAGTATACAAATACAAAAAGAAGTGATATCTAATCAAAAACAGCCAAGCTGTAAAAAAAGAGTGAGGCCCCCAAAACGGCCAGGATGAAGAAGATGTGAAATCCAAGGTGGCGGCCAAGAAATGGCTGTGATGGTAGGTTAATGGTTAGATTTTAATAATGACAATTCAGGTGAATTTTGTGCTGCTTGGTCTTGGCACCAAATTCACCTGAAATGTCGTTATTAAAATTTAACCATTAACCTACCATCACAGCCATTTCTTGGCCGCCACCTTGGATTTCACATCTTTTTTCACCATGGCCTTTTTGGGGGCCGCACCTTTTTTTACAGCTTGGCTGTTTTTGATTAGATTATTCTATAATGGAGTAAGTTATAAACATAGCCGAATGCTCTATTAGGATGACTGTTCTATTAGAGTATCTCGATCTCGCATTTGCTACACGTAGTTGGCTTTCGAATCATAACTCAGTGGTTTGTAATCCGATTCTTCTGTACTACTGCAAGGACTTTCCACGATGATAATTCCAGCTACACAACGATTTTCAGCTCATTGCTCTAATCGGTTTGCCTTGTAGGCGTGAAAACTAATAGTTTTTTTATTCATAAAAATCGATTGCGTAATTATGACAGGTTGGGTTTTGTGTCATATCTCCATGGTCTTTACCTCAATTCTTTTCAAACCACATAAAGGCACTCCCACGATGGCTACTCCATCTACATAGCAATTTTCACCTCGTTCCTTCAAGCGATTTACCCTGTGGGCGTGACAGACCTTCGACCTTATTTCACATGAATAAAAAATTTTTTCACGCGAATAATCGATCATAACTCCGTGAATGTGTATCAGATTCCTACCAACGTTGGTACTGAGATTCGCCTTAATGAGCCCTTTACGTGTGCCAAATTGCAGCCCAATTGGAGCACGAATTAGTGTTTTATGGCAGGTTTTGCGAAGTGTGCGAAATGAAAAAAAACGAAGAAATTAAAACGAAATTTTGTTCTCTCGTATCTCGGAAATGGCTGCAGCGAATTTCTTCAAATTTGGTATGTAGACTCCCCTATCTGGCCGGCACTTCTCTAGCAAATTTGGTTCCAATCGGATTAGGGATTACAGAGTTACATATGAATTAAAAATTTGCGTTTTCTTTCTTCCTGTTAATATACTCACGGTGTGGCGCGCCGGCATCTTGGGCCGCACAACACACTACCGTGTGTCTTGATTCATGGTGAAATGCCAAGTTTTAGTGATGTAGTGATGTATATAAATATGCATGATCTTTTATAACTAGGTCACATACATGCAGATACACTAGACAGCCTAATGATGAGAATTTTACTGCTGCTATTAATGACAGTCATTATTTGTGACTGAATTTGACAAAACCTGGCTTCGACGCACAAAGCTTCATTAGGAGATATGGCGATTTTAAGCAATCATTGTCAATGTGTAGTAACTTCCCAGTGCCTACAGCTGTACAAACAAAATTTGCACCAATTATTCATCTATTTACTAGCTATCACTGTGTGGGTGTATAAGTTTCTGATACCCAAAATATGCCACAGCTTTTTTCGGGTGGGTTATAATATCACAGGTGGGGCGGTGGGTGGGCTTAATATAGGAGTATAAAATGGAGCAAGAATACGAATGGAATCCAGAGGCCAAGTTTGGGCCCTCCATGGTCCTCAAATCACTCCAAATTGATTGAGAACACTATTGGCGAGCTCTCTGTGAAGTCTCAGCTCACTACACACCATTACAACAAAGCCATGGCCATTTAATGGTGCCAATCTCCCACTCATGGCTTTGACAGGGTCGGAAGAAAGCTGCTGCAGAAACCAAACTTGCCGGACCTGAAGGAAATACAGAGTGGAATATGATAGTGTATTAGGCCAGCAATCCATTTTCTGTAAAAAACTAAGTTTGATTATGTGTGTGTGGAAGCCGGGTTATATGAAATCCAGTCATATTTTCTGTGTTCATGTAATTTGTTCAATCATCTTTGTAATTTACCTTAAAGTTGCTGCATTTGTTTTGTTTTGTAATTGTGTCCATGCATTTGTTTTATATCCATGTGTTAAATTTTGTACTTATTTGCTAGCTATGTGTATTTGTCAATCAATCAAATCAATCAATCAATCAATCATAGCCCCACCTAGGGCAGGTGCATATATCATGCTTACACTCCATAATGTATCACAGTTACGACTTACGAGGGGATATGACAAAAATATATGCACGACTCCTGAGAGGGCACTAGCTCTTGAGGGAGAGTGCATATATTTTTGCCATATCCCAAGCAATCGAATATATTCTATGCCCCAGTAGATGGAACAATCAGATATATAGCAATTTATAGTGAAACAGTACCTGTTATTGATCGAAATCAGTAAAATCATTGGTGGATAGTCTTTAGCAATGCTACTCGTTATTACTGAGTTATCCATAAAGAAGACAAGAGTTTATTGACAATCTTCTCAGGAACCCAGGTGAATTGATTTAGGCACTTGTAATTAGAGACTTGTTTTCATTTATGTAAGTAAAGATTCCATGGGAATGTGTGAAGTTTACACCATATAAATTGTGACCAGATTTTAAAAAACCCGATCCAAATCGCACATCATGCAGGCAAAACTACACATAACACCACCAGTAGATAGCTCCACTATTGTACTACTAGTTTTGACCCTCAGTACTACTCAAACTGCTCAAGGCAGGTATTAACAGACATCTTTTCTGGGTGGTGTGGAGAACTTGAATGGCAGTTTCTGGTCTTGTGGAGGGCCTGGCTTGGTAAGAATCAGTGATTTACTGGTGGATGGTCTGATAACATTGGCCAGATGATTTTTCTGGTGATTTTGCTACACATCAGCCACTAAGAAGCTGACACAGCCCCGTAATCTCATGCCTGGTTTCCAATTGTGGTCTGCCTCCATTTTGAAGTCTATTTCTTGCCATCTGTTCCTTTGTGAGCACTCGTCATATTACTTCACCAATTCAACTGCTCAGATTTTTGGTGGCAAATTCTACAAGCAGCTACAAGTACTGGAAATGGTCTATTTATGCATCTTTTGTGTAAATTTCATATGCATGCTTGCTAAGTTATGCAGACTTGAATTCTTTAAATCCATTTATCTCGAAACTTCCGATGTGCAATTTAGATTGTTTTTCCAAAATCCAGTCACAATTATCATATATAAGGGGAACCATAAACCATGGTATGTCACTTATATACCACAGTGTGGTACTTTTGATCTTCACCACAGGTGTAGTATATTATGCGAGACTTGATATAAGATTCTGTTTGTGAAAGTGGTACATACCCTGACCGACTGGCAGACTCCTGTAAGCGTTTGAGCATTAATCGGATGGCTGCAGGTTCGAGGCTGCCTAGGTCCAGTCATTGATTTTTTATCCTTTCTCCACCTTTTCAAACACACTTTCTGTAACAACTTTAAATAGGCTATAGGACCAGGTGTCCTACAGACCTTCAGCACTTCTGCTGTAAAGCCTTAACAAAATATATATATATATAAGAAGCCCACTATGTAATCTTTGGTTCCTCTAAGCTTTCTACAATGCAATAGTACAGCTACTTTATAATATCGGTGTTAAGCACTAAACTGTAGGCCTGAGCCTATTATATATTTGAAATTGCCTATTATGCTTTTTGAGCAATGCTCCAAAATTTCCCCTATTATGTTTCAATTATGCCCTGTTGTATCCCATTACGCTCCAATTATGCTCATAGAAAATTGTGTCTTGATTGCTCTATTAGAGTATCCAATGCATCTGTGAACATTATTTTAGGATATTTCAACTTGCGGTGACTGTTCTATTAGAGTATAATGTTATCAATCTAATTAGTCTTTCCTTCACAAGTAGCTATAAATCTAATTTTTCACAGTAGTGTGTTTGCACACAATCCCATTCTGTATCATACAAAATATTCAGAGTTTCAGCTTCTCTAACAGCCAATGCACAACAATCGTGCCTACTATGTCCCATATCAAGAGTTAATAATAGTGGAGAGTATTATTAACTCTTGCCCATACTATGCTGGCATAATTGGTGCAGGCCTACTAAACTGATAAAATCTATACATTTATAGGATTAATTAATAGCTTGATTAGGGATTATAGAAAAGTTAAAAACTAGTGAAACAAGATAGGTTGTCTACATTTATATGCACGTATACTTATCCCTAATTCAGTCTAATTGGGGATTATACGTATGTTCACTGGTATATGTATCTACAGGTGTAGACAATCTTCCTTGTTTCACTATATTTCTGTGATTTCTAATTGAACATCAAATTCCCAATTTTTCTTATGTTTGTTTGCAACTAAAAAAATAGTGCTAGGCATGCTAAATAATTCATTTGAATGCACACCAATTACTGACAAGTAGAATGACCATTACAGCAAATTGGCATCTTGATCTGTTAGCTAAAGAAATAGGACACATAGGAGGACAAAAAGAAGTTCATGATGTATACTTCGGTGTGCCGGTTGGGCTAAAGCAACGTGCAGCAGTGAAAGAACAGGTAGCCATGACAAGTTACAAAGGTACGTGTCACCAGTCAGCAGAAAATGACACTAAACAAGGAAAATAAAGTTTTGTAACAACTTATTGACGTTATTAGGGTCAAACTAAAGGAACCTCTGGCTTTATCACGCCTTGCTAATACTAGCTGGCAAGGTGCCATGAAGGTATTATAGCTGGTTTCTGGTCAATATTTTTGCAAGTATGTGCACCCCTAATAATATGTGACTGGATTTGACAAAACCAGGCTTCCACACACATCCAATTCTTCAACTGTAACCACTTGTAATATGACCAATCAGTATGGTATTTACCTACAATTTACACACAATTCACTCATTGCTTTATCATAGGCATAGGAAGCAGGGGGAGCTGTGGGGGCTATAGCCCCCTCAATAATTTGGCTAGCCATTTTAAGTTATCTCTTAAGTATACTCAACAATCTACCTACCACCAACAATTCAGATTACCATATAATCACCTTTCTAACCAATCAGCAATCCATAAAGTAGTTATGAAACCATCTACCTGCAGACCCAACTCCTCAGCAACACTTTAGAGTGACGACCATGATAAGCGCCTCTAAAATTAATTTTCGTGTTCAGCAGTATTTGTATTGGCATAGATAATAATATATACCTACACATCTATGGCATTGGACAAAAAAATCTACACAAGTAATGCACCTATCAATGTCATGCCCCACCTACCCCGGGTCGGGCAGAGGTGGGGATTTATTGGGGATTTGCAAAAGCCAGACAACAAATTCCACACTCCTGGGGACAACTTCGAGTTACAAATTTCCTACTATGAATCACTAACACATGCTAACAACATAGTTTATTCGCGTTGCAAATGCCCTACCCTGGGGACAAGTTAGGGTGACGAATCCCCTACAAATCCCCACCCGCTGCCCGACCTGGGGTAGGTGGGGCGTGACATTGATAGGTGCATAAGTATACAGTACTGGCATGATTTTTACTGCTAAAAATACACTGAAATTCAATTTCAGAGCATTAATTTTAAATTTTTAGCAGGGTTTCTCACATGATTTGCAAATTCAACCATCATTATCTTTACCATTGCCTAGCCCCCCCCCCCCCAACCACGAGGTGTTAGCTACGTCTATGTCTATGCAATAACAGGTCAAAATTTGAAAGTGATAGCTTACTCCTACATTGAGTTATGGTCCTTTAAAGTCACAAATTTGGATGTGTGTGGAAGCCTGATTTTGTCAAATCCAGTCACATATCATAATATATGATACAGGTATGGTACTGTATGTGTCTTGACATTGCTGTCAATTAACATGCACACGTACATACAGTACCTTGAAGTTGAGACATTAAAGTCCCAAAAAACACATTGTGTGACACCAGTGCTCCCCACCTGTACAATAAAATGATCTTACAAAGTAGTCACATATAAAAATTGTGCTATAAATACTTACACGAAACGTTAATGTTACATATCTATCATCTTCTGTAAGATTAATTGGACCTTGTGAAAACTGAGTTGAAATAACTACACCAGATGATGATGGTCTATATCTAGGAAATTGCACACTAGAGGAAGAATACAAGTAGTTTAGCGATGTTGTACACTTCAAACACACAAGTTACAGTAAACCAACTATCAAAATGCATGGCTTTTAAAGTGAGAGCATTTCTTATCAATAAAAATGTAATTGGAAATCAAAGATGGAAGTCAAGAGATTACTATAATAGTAATTATGAATAAATTAATGATAATGGCAACAAGATTAATATAATAGCAAATAATTGACTGCCACTTTTGATTTTCACCCTATTGTAACTACATGTATATGCCAGGGTTTGTTGCACAATATGTTGTACGTATGTTTGTATGCATGCATGCAGTACGTACATAATTACGTACGTACGTATGTCTATGTATGTATGTAGTTTGGTGTGTGTGTGTGTATGTATGCGTGCGTGCATGCGTGCGTGCATGCATGTGTGTGTGTGTGTGTGTGTGTGTGTGTGTGTGTGTGTGTGTGTGTGTGTGTGTGTGTGTGTGTGTGTGTGTGTGTGTGTGTGTGTGTGTGTGTGTGTGTGTGTAAGTGTATGTATGTATGTGCATGTATGTATGTGTGTATGTGTGTATGTACATATGTACGTAGGTATGCATGTGTGAGTGTGTGTCTACATATATTGTATGTACACACATCTACAGTACATAAGCAAATCAAACCAATTGTTGAATGCTTCATACATATTCATTAATACCTCAATGAAGGATCACTGATATATAACTGTAAATTGTTAGCAACAAAATTCACCACTGGGACCACCACATCTAAAATGTAATGAAATATTGCATGTATTGTTATTCAGTTTAAAAAAAATATCTTCACTTTCAGTTACTCTTTGATGAATCAGAGCATTTCTTGGTATGGTGATTTGTGCACCACTGAACATTGTTGCCATGGTGTCATTGGGAAACACTACTGTATTAATCATACTTGTATCATTTTCTGCAAGTTGAGCTTCAACAACTATATTATTATAAATCAATAAAAGTTATGTATTTCACACAATAAGGTCTTCATCATAATGCAGAAATATGCATGCAAAGTATTACAAAATTACGCATGTTCAGTGCTCAAACACAAAATAATATTAAGACATGCAATAAGCATAAATTGCACCTTCATAATAAACAAATATATTTGCACAAGCATTGCTTTGCACACCTGTACACTTACAAGCTGAAACATATGCATATAACTTGGCATGGATAAGTACGTACACACATACATAATGTACTAGTATATTAAAAACTATTAATTTAAAAATGAAGCAGGGATCCAAGCAATACAAAGTAGTGAAAACAAGAGATAAATGATGGTATTACAGCATAGCTTTGTGGGAAAATCCCTACATTGGCATGTTATACACTGTAACAATAATTTTGTTCAATGCCAAAGTAGGAATTTTCCCACCAAGCTATGCTGTAATGCCATGATTCATCTCTTGTTTTGCTACTTTTTATTGCTTGGATCCCTACTTCATTTTTAAATTAATAGTAGTTTGTTTGGCTTTTTAGTTATAGCATACAGCTGTACATGCATGACTGTTCTATTAGGGTGACTGCTGTATTACATTATCTCAAGCCAGCCTTTCACCTACCAGGGTGTGTGGCATATTTTCATTATGCTAGCATTATGAATACAGCTAAACCAATATTAATGGAATGTGTCATCATGAAATTGTCAAGAGGTGTGGTCTTAGCGGTGCTCGATCATTACTAATCAACCAAGATCACGTTAATAAGTGTGATTGAGCTAGCATGTTTGAGCAAGTGTGGTATTCAACCTATCATGAAGTTATGTACTGGTATCTACTGAGCATAAGTGCTTAAATAAGTTTGCAGCATCTAAATATTCTGCTCAAGGAAAGGGAAAATTAATGGCTCAACGACAAAAAAAAATATTGTAGAATGAAGGATGAAGACAGCCAGTGTTGGGAAAGTTACTCTTTAAAAGTAACTAGTTACATATTACATATTACTTGCAACTGCACTATTTAGTTACAGTTACATATTACCCAAAAAATAAAGTAACTATAATAATATTACATATTATATTACTTTGTGTCCACAGCCTTAAGCTGTCATGTGTGAAACTACCACCTTATCACGTGACATGATTGCGTTGTTGGACAATGTGTAAATCTTGGTTATAAGTAAGAAGCTGGTGTTCATTCAGTAGGCTTCATTACTTCATTGTGGCTAGGCGTTACTCAGTAGATTACTAATGAGATTAGTAACTTTGTTACTTGCAGTAATAATGTTACGTAATATTAGATTCGTTACAGTAATTATATTACTTAGGTAATGCGTTACATCTGTAAGTAAAGCAACTTGAGTTATATTACCTGTTGTCATAGCGTATTTTGTTATATTACTTAGTTACCACAAAAGTAATAATATTATGTAACGCATTACATAACGCATTACATAAGTAATGCGTTACTCCCAACACTGAAGACAGCCTGATTGAAGATAAGCGGAAAGGCAAGGCCCAGTGTGCACACACTTGTCGGAACCCCAAAAGACACATCCCACTGGTGAGATTTATTGTGGCATAAAATGGTGGCCATGCACTGCTTCAGTTGGCCTCCAGCCTTGCGACTAGGCATGAGGCTATTATGCTCCAAAAATTGAGCATTATGCTTTTGAGCAGTGCTCAAAAAATCACCTATTATGCTTTTGAGAATTGCCCATTATTCCCAAAATTATGCCACCATAATTGGCTAATAATGACAGTTTATTCCTGTATCAGCCCATTTTCATTGATGTTTAAGCTTCAAATAGTCTTGAATTTTTAGCTGGTCGCTGTATTAGAGTATTTCATATCAATGTGACTGCTTTATTAGAGTAAATAATATTCGATGACTGTTCTATTAGAGTTTCTGACTGCTCTATTAGAGTATCTCGATCTTTTTTAACGGAATTATGCAATCTGCAGATTTTCCTACTGTTAAAGCTTTATAATCACCTAAAAATGCTAGCATAATTCCTGATTCCCACACATACCTATTATTCCCGAAATTATGCTGGCATAATCGCCGCATCCCTACTTGCAACTGTGGTCAGGCAGGTAGGCAGGCAGGCTGGCTGGCTGGCTGGCTGCAGACAAAAATTCTATGATTTAAAAAAAATTCTATATCCGGTCACCTGTATTTGCTATTAGATGGACTAATATGATTCTGTAAAGGTAGTTTTTGTTTCATAAGATGTTTCTAGGATGATTTTTAAAGGTGGCATTTTAGGCGGTGCACATCATTTTGGGGGGAATCCATGCTTAAACAGTACTACTGTATTGTCTGAGTACTCTTTGATACTGCATATACATGCATACATTCATGCATGCATACATATGCACATGCCCCAATTATGCCAGGATTATGCCAGGATAATAAGGAGTTTTAATTAATAGCAGGTGCATAAGAATCAAATATTAGACAGACAGTATTATTTGTACTGTATTAAATATTAACTCTTGATATTACTTATATTATTACATTTGCTGCTCCTTTGCTGATCATTGACATTTTGCACTCTAGACATGTGACCCGGTCTGCGAAAAGGGGTCTTATAGCATTTTCAATTGCATGTACGTGGCTACCTGTAACTTGACTTGTGAATGTGGTATCACCCCCTAACATAGCACTATAGCTTAGTGTAATATGAAGGTGATAGATTGTAAGCATGAAGAGTTATGAATAGTCACACTTGACAATTTGGAAAGGCTATAAGACCCCTTTTTGCAGACTGGGTCACATATACAGTATACTTTAATAGAGCAGTCTTCTACTTTTGATACATTCTAATAATGCAGTCAGCTTTGAATACAACCTTGAATGTTGAAGGATAATTGTAAGATTTGTTTAAAGTACTGCTCAAACAATAATATTGTTAAAATATAACTCAGACTTACAGCTAAGGCATGCATCTATTATGCCGGCATAATTTCGGGAATAATAGGTGGTTGAAAGAATTGGGGAATATTCCAGAATAATCGGATGAGTTCCAGGAATAATTGGTACAAAATTATAAATTTTCCTTGTAGCCTGATGTAAAAATCTTTTGGAAACACCACTGAAACAGTGCAAGAATAAAAACGGTTGAAAAGATCAAGATACTCTAACAGAGCAGTCCCTTACTCTAATAGAGCAGTCACTCACTCTAATAGTGCAGTTAACTTTGAGCCCATAATTCTATTATAACAGTCAGTTATATAAATTCGTAATAATATGCTTATATTTGGTACTAATTTCAGGAATAAGTTTGGGAATAATAGGTAGATGGAGAATAATTTTTGAGAATAATAGGTGAATAAAAAAAGAACTTCCAGAAAGAATAATCGGTAGATTTTGGAGCAATCAAGCCTACTTACAGCATATTCACATCTACACAATCCCTGATGTCCACTCACTTAGGTTCTCATTAGGAATGGTTCTGTTTTTATTTGTAGCGGAAGTGACAATCCCCACTGCTACAGCAAAACCCTCAGTACTTCTCAAAAGATCTTCACCAATTGTTGGCAACCCCGCCTACAACAGTAAGCTGATATTTATAGAAGAAAAACTCTTAGCACACAAACAACACTTATAATGAAATGATTGTAGTGTTCACTACAGTGCATACAGAATGAATCTTAGCACACAAACAACACTTACAATAAAATGATTGTAGTGTTCACTACAGTGTATACAGAATGAATCCATGCAATATAGGCTTGCATAAATTATGGTGGCATGATTTGAACATAATAGGCTAGCAAAGCATCAAGGATTATGCCTGCATATAGAATAATAAGATGGTTTTCAAGATCTTAAATTAACAAGTGCAATACACAGACAACGTAACATGAAATATTTCATATGAAAAACATGTGTGTTTCATTACTGTTTCCTGATTATTCACACCTTGAAAGATCAGCTTATTCTAATACAACTGATAATAATTATTCTAATAAAACAGTCAGCTCTTGATTTTGAAAGCATAAAGTTAAACAAATGTTGAGCATAATTGATAGCTCAAAAGCATAAGTTTTCAGAGCATAACTGGCTTAAATCTAATGCAATGGTACTGTATGTATAGCAATAATTTAAACTATACTATAGTATTACACAATTACCCTATATCATGTATATAATACACTATTAAAAATTAAATCCAGCTCTTATACCCCTACACTGTACAAAATATACATAGAGTACATAACAAATGTATAAGCATACACTGTATCATATATACATAAACTACGGAAGAGGGTCCAGCACTCCTTACTATTTTACTGGAGGGTGCTGAGTCAAAGCTGTATTGTGCAATAGTCATCACGTAAATTTCTGCAAGCTTTTCAGAAACTGGTCAATCACAATCGAGATACTCTAATGGAGAAGCCACCCCAATAAAGCAGTCACCCTAATACAATAGTCAAGCATGTATTAAAATAAGCAGTGCTTAACTAACTCCTTAAACTATTGAAAATTCAACCTACTGAAACACCTAATTTTCAAAATTTTCCTGGGGTGGTATGCCCCAATACCCCCTATAATATTAGCATGCTTCATATGCATATATACTACTATATACCAACATAAAATTTGGGTATTAACACCCTCTGCCTCCTATGTGTATGTACAGCATATAATTGGAAAAAAACTAGGAAATATTGTAGGCATGTAAATTTTTAAGCAATTATTCCAGCTATGCAATTTTGTAACTATTTAAAATTAAGTAGATTTATGCTATTCTGTTCCAGCATTGAAATATTACCTGTTATGCCATGGGATATAGTTTATACACACAAGCTTAGTTTTTGTAGGCCTTATTTACCTTGTATACAATGCATTCAAAACATTTTATCATACTATTGATATGCAGATGCTTATATAAATAAACTCACGTATGGTGAATGCAGAAATGATTCACTGTTTGAATCATTCAGCAAATTGCTGATTGTTGCTGCCACATTCTTGCAGTAATATACAAACATATATAATTAACATTTGTAATACAACATAATAAAACTGGACAAATACATATTTACAATAAATTATCAAGCATAATGCTTCATAAGCAAACTAGTTTGATTTATGTTTTAAAATGATCTGAATAGAATAGTCAATTTTATAATATATAAATAAGTCAAGTAACATTGGAGTATAGCTACACCATCCCCTTTTAACAGGCTCAATAGAGAACCTTGTGATATCTTCTTCTACTTAATGAACATGGCTGTAGATTTACAGTATTGTACATAGCTATGTACATTTTAGCACTCAATTGAGACTATTTTGGATCATCATAACTCATTCTCATAATAATAATAATACTAAAAATTACAAAACATACTGTAGTTTAAAGTTTTCTACATTTAGTCTTGGTGCATCATGCATACATGAACAGTAAATGGGATAAGCCATGCTTGTATGCCCATGTCTTCATGCCCAATTAAAACTTGGACATATGAGTACATAGATACATACAGTACATATTCCATGCACATACATGTATACAGTATGTACGACTCAAATGCAATGCTGCACTCATCACTTGTGTCTTTCATTGCATGCTTACACTCAACACTAAGAAAATATATTGTGACTAGAGTCCTAGAGCATATATATATATATATATATACAGTATATCACTTGACACCACACATGGCTGACTGCTCTGTATCTGCAGTATGGTGCAGTGCAACAACTGGAATGTACAATCTAGCAGTGGTTGAAGGCAGGGTTTGAGTGCAGCTGGGATTTCCAAACCGAGCTGGCCACCTGAGCAATGTACGTACTTACTGTGGTTGGAGCCAGAGTGATGATCTACTGTATAGCACTACTGTGCATACACACTCATACATTATTTAAAAAATATAATTCTGGGTTAACCTTCATGTATTGATGAATTGCTAACAGGTGATCCACCATGCTGTGAGATGTGAATAGTAGACATTAGTCGTAGTGATTAGGTGCTATGATATACAGTGATTGTTGACTCATAATTTTAGCTAATGCATCATTGAGTGTGGTCACCAGGTAGGTTTCATAAGACATTAATAAATGAAACACTTTCACACCTCAGATCAAAGAAATTCCAGAGCTCTTCATAGGGAGACAACTAAATGTACTGTGGTGTACACTGAGATGTATCCCGGGAAAGTGGTTGCACTTCAAAACAGCAAGCATAGTCTTGATGTGGATGAAGTATAGTGGTAACATTGTGTTTGCTTTATGAAGGTTCAGACTGAAATTGAATATAGCTATTATCATGAATTGGAATCTGCCATGAGAAGCACTTAGATAAAGGCATTTCTAATCAGTATCATTGCCATTCCAGGAGTTGGGAAATTAATTAGTTTAAAGGTGAGAACTAGTCTTATAGTGCATTCACAAGCATTTAGGCACATTTTTGAATATGGACCACACCAACATTACAGATAACATGAGTTGACCACACTGTAGACTATGGTACAGCTCATTTAGAGGGTTACTAAATCACTTAGTCACCTGACATGCTCATTTAGTCACTTACACATGTTCATTTAGTAACCCGCCCTCGGGCATTTTTGTACGTGAAAAATAATTATAACACGAAAGGTGCACTGGAGTACTTGATAATACTGAAATACAATTCTTCTCCGTGTTCTGCAAATAATTCTGGACAAATAGTAGACTAAGCGGAGTATCTACTGTAGTTCTAGCCGTTACCCTGGTTACCTGTGAAATAATTATTTTTGTGGGCGCTGTAATGACTTCAGGAAGAAACCGTTCTGCTGTTCTACGTTGCTCTTTCACCCCATCCTAATGCTCTGGCTATAAAGGTATGTACTTTAAACCATAGTCTAAATAAGTTAGACACCGCGACCAACGGGAACTAAGCGATTTAGTAACCCCTCTGGCCCTTAGTAGCGCCCTCACTGCGCTCGGGACGCTACAGCCTCAGGCCATTGGGGTTACTAAATCGCTTAGTTCCCTTGGTCTTGGTGTCTAACTATTATATAACAAAGTTTACCCCTGTATGCCTTTAGTATACATTGTGATTAGTCTTTAAACAATGCGACAGCATTAAATCAGCAAATTCCCTAAAATTTTCCCAACTCAAGACAATCTTAGAACTCATCCATTTCATTATAACAATGTGACACGGTTTGACAAAACTGGTCTTATCACCCATGTCAGCAGATTCGATTTTTCACCCAGGACACAAAGCTACATGAATAAACTATCTAATTCCACAATAAAAATCAGCTAGACTTGAGTGGTCTGGTTTTGCTGGCTGCTTTTCCCAAGCCCAGTGGCAATCCTTACGTGCGGTGTGGGGCCTTAATGGAGCCCTGGTCAGCCTGGGGATGACTGTATGTGGCTGTACAGCTTTGTGGTGTTGAATAAATACCTCTGCTGTGAATTTCCTTTCATTTTAGTCAATTTTGAGACCTCAATGGCCCAAAACTTGGCCTAATTCATCCCTACGCCTTCCTTTTCAATTATTCAACACCATCTTTCCCGCCTTCCAGGGCCCCCGCCTCCCTCCCATTCTGCAGCTCGCCTGATACAGTCAACCTCAGTTTTAAAACTATCTAAAATGGCAGGAAACTTAGTTGTTGGCTACTTGCACAGTGGATGCTCTGGAAAGTAAGGAATTGGTGTAAAACGTGTGAAAATTTGGTACACGTAGCTTCAACCATTGGCAAGCTACAACACACTAAATACTTTAAACCGGCATTTCTCGATACTTTTAAATAGGTAATAAGCCCGGTTTTCCCAGACTGGGTCACATACAGCTATAGATTTATAGCCAGATACTCCAGAACAGCTGACTTACCAATTTCAGCCATGAAACACATCCAGAAGTAGTGCCAGCCACTTAGAACAGCCACAGCAGCCAGTTTATAACTTTGTATTATTGGGTGGATCACGTGATCTCACGTGACACAGTTGTATGTGACCCAGTTTGACAAATACTACTTGAGTGTCAATACTACATGTGCAATAGTGTAGCTATCCACTGGTGGTAATAGTTTGATTTTGCCTGATGTGCGATTTGGATTGGTTTTGTAAAATCTGGTCACATTTAGTAATATTACATGCTGCCTACCCATAATCTAATCTTTCAGGCATGCATATAAAATGTTACACACTTACTGCAGAACAGGTTATTAGCCGAAATGGAAGTGTTACACAGTAACATGGGAACTTGAGATTTGCCTGATATCAGTATGTCCACAGACCTTGGGTTGTGCCGTCAGACTTTGGGAATACATATCAGGGGCGGATCCAGGAGCTGGCAAGAAGAGGGGCACAAACAGGCTAAGTTGTTAGTTGTAGGTGGTTGGGGAGAACCAGATTCTCTTGGTAGTTGCTGCATTTTTGAAGCAGCAAATAATCACTTCTTAGCAGTGTCTCGCTGTTGACTCTTGCCATTTTGGCCTTTGCAGATGGTTGTGAAGTCTTAAAAGCTGTTTTAAAGGCTTTGAATGTGTTAAATAACATCAACACGATGATTATTTTTAGAGGCGCTTAATACACACAAAGGTTCTGGGGGCAATTTTACAGCCAGTTTGACTTTGGTTTGCTTTGATTTCAGGTGAATTTGTAATAAATGCTACTAAAATGTGCATATTGCTTTCATGAGCTAACTGATCTAGCCCTGACATTATAGAAATTAAGTTTATACAATGTACAGTAAGTATACTAGAGTTAAGAACTGGTAATCAAGTGGTTGGTAATGCAGTATGTAGAGCTAGGGAAGTCTGTTCTGGTACCATTGAGGCTGCCACCGAATAAACTCTACTATATAGCAAACTGAGACTTTGTTATCTAACTAGGCAAAATAAGCAGGCATATATGGAATATACATACATAGGAATGCAATAACTAGAGCACTCTATCATGGATTCACACATTCCTTGCAGATGGCTTGCTATCAGAGCTCTCACAGGAAAATTCTACTTGCAATTCTGTGAGACGCGAGTACAGCTTTACTTGAAAATCACTTGAGTCTACTTTGTGACTCAAGAAAACAGTTAGAGTGAGTGCAATATTGTGGTTTGAGTGGTACTGTACATATATACACACATACATACAATACTACAATTTTACATGCAATGCATCCACACTTACGTACATGCACACTGTACATACATACACACACACACATACAGACATACGTGCATGCACATACGCATGCATACATACATACATACATACATACATACATACATACATACATACATACATACATACATACATACATACATACATACGTACATACATACATACATACGTACATACATACATACAAATATACCGTGGTAAAGTCATCTTCGTATGCAAGATTTGTACGAAAATTTCTTGCACGAAATTTTTATACAAGATTGAACTACTTTAATAGAGCAGTCATTTACATAAATCATACAAAAATATTTTCACACGAAAATTATCACGAAAATTTTTTGCACGAAAATAAAGTGAATTACAGTACATACATACAAACATACATACAGTACACACACACACACACACACACACACACACACACACACACACACACACACACACACACACACACACACACACACACACACACATACATACTTGCATGCATATACATACCTGTAATGTATAATTGGAACCTGAGTTGTTAAACATTATTTAGTTACTGTATCTAAAGTGGCATTTAATGAAACATCAAAAAGATTGCTCCAATTGGTCATAGTAGTATGAAGACTTTAAATTGCAATATTGCATCCTTTCCAAGCATATTCTATTAGATTAGTTGCTTGTATAATAGCCACACATGGATAGTAGCCACACTGCAGCTTTGAATTATTGTCATAATAGCCATCCTTAGATAAGAGCCATGGCTTCTTTCAAAATGTGCTGATGTAAGTATTATAAGACATGTTTGAGTCAGATCTTTCAAGCCAGGAAATTTTTTGAGAAAAGTTAAAATGGGTAATAGTATTGAAGGGTTGTGGATTACTTCTACAGTGTTTGCTAAAAGTTATAGTAGCTATGGCTATTAACTGGTCAAATACAGTGCCAAGAATTATGGACTGTGCAGTTACATATTTATCTGAGTACCAGATGGTCCCCAGGGTTCTCAAAATTGAGGTTCCACTTATTTGATACACACACATAGTACTTACATTCAAAATGATGTCAACAACTTCTACATTTTCAATGATATTTACACTTGCAGTGATTCTACAAAGTTTTTGATAATGCAATAAATATAAAACCAAACTATTCATTGTAGAGCACAATTGATTAAATCTTTGGGAATTACATACAGTTTACATATGTACATACAGTACTACAACCTTCCATGCATCATTTAAACATAGCTCTATGTATAATAGAACTGCCAGCATAATCTGGGGAATAATAGGTAGGCAAAAGCATTGAGCACAATGCCAGCATGATTGGTGTACAGTAATTATATTGGGCATTATACTTTTCATGTACCTCAGATCAAAGGAACTGCCTAGGCTACATTTTTTATGTAGCCAAGCTAGCCTGGCTACATACAAAATGTAGCAGGGCTACAACTAGGCTATTTTGACAGCTAGACTATTTTGACATATAAGGAAGATCAGGGGTGAATGTGGTAATTACAACTATTATGCAATACTTTGAAGTTATATTTAAAGCCTTAAATCAATCAGTTTAAAGCCTTTGAAGTTACTTCATGTATTTGAGAGTACTTTTGATGTACTTGAAAACACTTTTGATGTGGTTTGGTATAGTTTCAAAAAAGTTTCAACTATAGCACTAGCACTTACTATGCAAGGTTTTCAAAATGTTTAAGAAACCTATATCACCAAGAGATAGTTTTATTGTGGGATTCAGTTTGTCTCAATTGAGAGCTACAGTAGACTCAATTGTAAGCCACATGAAACCCACAATGTAAAGTGCATCTTGCCTATATAGGTTTTATATACATTTTAGTAGTTTCTAAAAGAAAGAAACACTTAACAACACAAATAGGCAGATCAAAGGATTGGAATATAATTCCTTTGGAATATAGGTATTATTTCTTTGATCTACCCATGCAAAGTGTTACATATTAGCTGTAACACAGGGCATTCGGGCATACATATCAGGCAAAGGCGCAAAGCCCCCATGCCCATGTTACAACTATTACATGATGCAGTCTAAAAAATCATATTTACTGGTAGTTGTGAAGGTATATACTCTAATAGAACAGTCATAGCATTTGAAAATAATAGAGCAATCAAGATACAATTTTCAAAAGCACAAATAGGGCATCATGCAGCACAAATGGGCATAATTGGAACATAACTGGGGAAAGTTTGGAGCATTGCTCAAACACAGCATAATAAGCTCAGGCCTAATGTATAAATGCTTAAATAAATAAGGAATTTGCACCATATGGTGTCTATAGCAGTGAATGTGTTATTACAAGATTACATTAAAGATGTTGGGACTTTATGTGCTATTCCACATACTAAATGTACAGTAAAGTCTTGGTTAACTGAAAGGGAACAATATGATGGCTAATCTCATTTTAAGAACACATATCACAATTCACAAATGTGACCTAGTCTGGAAAAACTGGTCTTATCGCTTATTTAAAAGTATCAAGGATTGCCAGTTTTAGTGTACTGTAGCTCGTCAATGGTTGAAGTAATGTGGACCAAATTTTACACCAATTCCTTACCTTCCAGGGTATCCACTGTACAATTAACCAACCACTAAGTTTCCCACCAGTATTAACTCAATGTTGACTGTGCCCAGTGAACTTCAAAAGGGGTGGGTGGTGGGGGCCAGTGGATGGCAAGAGGCTGTTTAAAATTCAAAGAGAAAGGTGTAGGGATGAAGTAGAAGTCATTCAGGTATCAAAACTGGTTAAAATGAAAGGAAATTTACAGCACAGGTCTTTACTCAACACCACAGAGCTGTACAGCTACATACAACCATCCCCAGGCTATCCAGAGCTCCATTACACTGCTTGAAGGTTCTTAGTTTACTAATTTGTTAAGATGCCTTACTGTAGTTATACTGATAGTAAAGTGTCAGTAAACTTAAGTATATGGAACATAATTATTTTACTAAATTTTAAACTCTCAGTAAGACATCAGTGAATGCGGGTTTACTGAAAAACTACTGAAATAACAAACAATTAACTGTTCCATATACTGGGGATATACCACTGTAGTAAACTAAGATACTTCAAGTAGTGTTAGGGCCACAGACCACTTGTACAGATCAGTCACTGTGTTTGGGAAAGGCAGCCAGCAATATCAGACCACTGAAGTCTAGTTCATTTTGTTTGTGAAATTTGAGAGTCCATTTATGTAGCTTTTGTGTTCTTGGTGAAAAACAAATCTGCAAAAAGACCAACTTTCCCAGACTCAGTCACAAATAAAAGTTGAATACATATATATAACATACCTAAAAATTCTTTACATATAAAGGGTAATAATTATATAGTGTATCTTTTGTGTAGTAGTAATAAGGCCAATACTGGTGATTTTCTATTTTTCATCAGCGTGTAGCTACAGTACATCTAACAGCATAACAGAATGATGTAACCAATAATAATCAAATATTACACATGCATATAGTTCTGTTTTCAAGAATGTCACACCCATCAGTACCTTGTACACCATAACATACTGTATAACAAAAATGCTTAGAACTTGGAAGGTTTGAATAGCAAACTCTCTTATATTCTATAATTTTTGCAGAGTTTTACAAGGAAGAATTTGTACCAATTATAATAGCTAATACTTCAATGGGATAGGTATTTGTATACTTTGATTACTTTAATAGCTAGTACTTCTTATTGCCAAGCTCGCTGGTAAGGAACACTCATCTATTTTGTACTCCAGGTATTGCTCACCCCACCACCCCCACCCTCCACTCCTTTTTGATTCTACTACACTGAAAAACTGGTGGGAGGTTGCTTCTTGCACTCTAGGTGGTCTGAAAGGCTGGTGTAATCAGACATAATTTCATCTACATACTGTAGCTGCCAAGGTTAGTAATTTAAAATATAAAATATTGTTTACCCAGGAATGTATATGTATACAATGTGCCCAAAGGTAGGTTTTCCAAAATCAGGTTACATAATATACAATACAGCATCTATGCATGGACATTTTAGATTTGTATATGTATTCAAAAGTAACCTGGTAATTGTATCGATGATTTCAATGGTGGAATTGAGATCATTAGGAAACAGGCTACCACTAGATCTGGTAGTTATATTGGTCAAATCTGCACTTATGCTTTGCAATTTGTTTGCAACATCTACGCTATTGGGGTCTAGATTGTTAGCTCTCTCTGTTAGATTAGTGAGCTCAGTATTTCTACATTGGGTAACATCTATGAAATCATCCCATTCCCCATTCTGTTGACATCTTCTGTAAGCCATTCCTACAAAATACAATTAGAAATACATGTATGAAATCACTGTGCATGGCACATACTGTAGTAATAAATTTAATGACTAAAAGTCATGTGCACAAGTTCAAGGGGCATGTCACAAACATTATGGATCTACCATGTATACAGCTAGACTCCAAGTCTAAATACAAAATCTACAGAATTTAGTGTCCATAAGTTATTGTGTTGCTACTGTATTAGCTGGTTATTATACTGTACACACTACAAAATTCACAGTGGGTTATGCTTACAGTAGCTATGTAATGCCATCAACTTTCAGAGTTGGGGGAACATGTTACTGAAGTACCATGTTATGTAATAATCATTGAATTTTTGGTGTCAAAGTAACATGCTGTTTTCTAATACGTGGTAATATAACTTAGGTTACTTTCTCTAATTTATAACTCAGTACTGTAATGAAGAAGTAATATTATAATGGCAGTAATGATGCCAAGTTAGCCATGTAATATTATTATGTAACAATACCACAAGATGGTATACTATATCAATTGTCCTCCAATGCCAATTACCTGAGTTGCAAAACCAGTGTACAAATGGGATGAACTGTAATCCAGCTTTTCTAATACTCACGTAATTTAATTTTGTACTCACCGTTATTTTGTGCACATGTTTTACTTGTAAAGTGGAGAGCCAAGGCCAGCTTTGGAGGGGGTGCTGGGTACTCCATGCCCCCCTCAACCCTTTCAGCACCAAACTTATCTAAACTATACAAGAAACCATATATAACTACATGTGCGAGTCTGTAGTGAAACCTACCCTGGAACTTACCAAAGTTTCTTGTGAACTGCAGCAACATAAAACACTAGTCTGCCTACCCAATGAAATAGGTTAAAGCACTTAGATATACTGTGCTACAACAGCCTACCAGCCTCTTAAACATGGAGTGGAGCATGTATTAAGATATCTATGTGTGCCTTATACCTATGTGGTGCAATTGAGCCGAGGCCACACCACCATTGGTACCAACTCATATGATCTGACAACTGATTTAAAAGCTTAGTTTGAATACAACAAATAATGTTATTAACCTAATGTCACAGTTACTACGTATGTAATATAAAGGTTGTTAAGTAGCTGTAGTACTTTCTTTTTAAAAAAAGTAATATGTATTACTGTATTATTAAGTTACTTTATATTATTTTTATTTCTAATGATAATCTTAGATGATAGGCTGAGAAGTGATTTTAAGTAGTAAGTAACTGTAACACTCCATTTAAAAGTAACAAGTAATATGTAATCTAATCCAAAACAGCCAAGCTGTAAAAAAGAGTGCGTCCCCCAAAAAAGCTATTGTGAAAAAATATGTGAAATCCAAGGTGGCGGCCAAGAAATGGCTGTGATGGTAGGTTAATGACAAAAATTTTAATAACGACAATTCAGGTGAATTTGTGTTGCCTTCTCCACTAGGATTTGACACCAAATTCAGCTGAATTGTCATAATTAAAATTTTGCCATTAACCTACCATCACAGCCATTTCTTGGCCGCCACCTTGGATTTCACATCTTTTTTCACAATAGCCTTTTTGGGGACCGCACTCTTTTTTACAGCTTGGCTGTTTTGGATTAGATTTCACTTCTTTTTGTATTAGCATACCCAAAGCCGGCCTGTGGATGGCTTTGGGGCTTTTTAACCTATATTTTTTTCTTTACCACAGGAAGAAGAAAAAGATGGAGCAGATTTTATAAATACTTTAATTCTGACTTTATCAGTAAATGTACAAATAATATATACATATAATACATATTTATTACATGTCGATTAATCCCTATAAGATAACTTTTTTTATAGCTGATCTCTCTACTGGGTGATTTGAAATGTAGCTGAACTCTCTACAGGGTGATTTGCTTGTACGTAGATGAATTCTCTACAGGATTCTCACTACAGGGTGACTTGACTCTAGCTGAACTCTCTGCAGGGTTATCTGTTTGTAGCTGAACTCTCTACAGGGTGATCTCTCTACAGGGTGACTTGTTTGTAGCTGAACTATCTGCAGGGTGATCTCCCTCACCATACTATTACCCTTACCACCCACAACACACTAACACTGGGTTGTGCGCCACCAAACGTGGGCTACTGTTTTTCAAACTGTTAATTGCACACTTACAACTGCATACAACAACTACCTATGCATGTACAACTGGAGAGTGGGGGCTTAGCAACAACTAATGATAAGAGAGAAATAATAAATTTGAGACTGCCCAGCCCAAAACAGCCTCAGGAAAAAAACCTGGCAGGCATTTTTTTTTTTTTTTGCCTACCAGGAAAAACCCTAAATTTGCTCCACTCTCATGTATGTGTATGCACCAACAAATCAGTTTAAAATTCCAGCATGTCTCTTGTCCATTATCATCAGCAAATCTATCTAAAGATAGTCAAAGAAAATATATAAAAAATCTTTTCATTTTAAACACCATCACACTAGGGAGGGTGGGTGGATGTACCCCACTAGCCTTAACACGTGGCGTAGAATGAATAACCACACCTAACTTAGTCTTATAAACCTTTAC
The DNA here is from genome assembly GCF_963678975.1 of Dysidea avara. Lineage (NCBI taxonomy): Eukaryota > Metazoa > Porifera > Demospongiae > Dictyoceratida > Dysideidae > Dysidea > Dysidea avara. Next base: position 39,279,470 of record NC_089272.1, read on the forward strand.
GTCACGTGAGAGAGGCTCACGTGACCACCAATAGTATTCATGCGGGAGCTTATTTTCTGTCTAATTCATTACATTCAACCGACAGAAAATACACCTCCCTCACCATACTATTACCCTTACCACCCACAATACACTAACTCTGGGTTGTGTACCACCAAACGTGGGCTACTGTTTTTCAAACTGTTAACCAACTCTAGGGTGACAAAGATAGGACTGTACTACAAACTGAGCTTTACATTATAAGCCAAGCTGTTTGGTTACGGATAATCTGTGCTCCAATGAATCCTCTATGTATCCATCCTTCGCATTTTCTGATTTCCATCTACCATGGCGCTTGAATAACCTGTCGGGGACTCCAGCATTAGCCGCCTTGGTAGCTCCACCAACTCTCATACTGTGTAGCCCAAAATCTTTTGGATCATAGCCCAGATTTCTAAGCTTATTTTTAAAAAGCCTGTGAAGGCAGGTGTAACTTATGCTGCCCGACTCACGCAACCTGTCTCCCAGCTTGGTCTTACATATTGGGCGGAACAAAAACCTTTGATCCCTCCATGAGATCTGTGTTCTCCTTATGTATTCTTCCAGCTTGCTGACTGGACAGGTGGCTGAGCCACATCTGGCAATCACTACTTCCTCTCCTTTTCTCAACTGGTCTCCCTTACTATGTGGAATATGTAGCACTATGTACTCTTCATAGACAGAGATATCATAGGGCCGAATATTCACCAGTTCGCTGAACCTCAAAAACCCTACAAAAGATAACAGGCATGCAGTGGTAAGTCTTAAATCAGTTAGGGTGCCACTCATCTTTGCATCTTCCACCATCCGCTGCAGCATAGCTACCGTCATGGGAGCTTTCTTGACAACAGGTTTAGCCAAAGATCTCTGAAGACCCTCTAGGATAGCTTTAACGAAGGGGGAGGCAGATGGAGAGACTAAGCCTGCAGTAGAGTGTACCCATGCCAGGGAATTGCATGCTTCCTCCACTGCCGATTTTGAGCCAACTGTATCAGCAAGGTGTTGCAAGTAGAGGCCAACATGGTGCTCTTTGGCAGGGATTGCTGGCATTCCATACCTCTTAGCCCAGCTCTTCCACCGTTTGTATGCTGCAAGGTATTTCTTCACTGTGGAGTTTGCTCTACTATGCAGGATAGTGTTTGGGAGCTTGTCCGCCAGTTCCCGAAGCTCTGGGTCTTCGACCTCCTTCACTGCTGCCCACACGCCTTGCGAATATATATCTACAAAATGACAAGCCATACAGTAAGAGAGAAACTAGGCTCACCAGCTAGTCCCATCACCATGGTCCAAGCTGTTGGGTCATACCCCACTGCCTTCTAGACTGTGACCACTCTTGGGTCATACACAACATTCCTCTAGACTGTGACCACTCTTGGGTCATACACAACAGTCCTCTAGACTGTGACCACTCTTGGGTCATACACAACAGCCCTCTAGGCTGTGACCACTTTTGGGTCATACACAACAGTCCTCTAGACTGTGACCACTCTTGGGTCATACACAACAGTCCTCTAGACTGTGACCACTCTTGGGTCATACACAACAGTCCTCTAGACTGTGACCACTCTTGGGTCATACACGACAGTCCTCTAGACTGTAACCATTCTTGGGTCATACACAACAGCTCTCTAGACTGTGACCACTCTTGGGTCATACACGACAGTCCTCTAGACTGTGACCACTCTTGGGTCATACGCAACAGCCCTCTAGACTGTGACCACTCCGGGGTCATACCAACAGCTGTCTGGGCTGCAACCATCACTAGGTATCCTTGGATGTCTGGAAGTTTAGGCGTAAAGCTAGTACCATTGTGTTTGGGACCCCCTTGAATAGCGTGGACCCCGAGTGACCTGGCATGATTAAGTACTCCATTCTAGGAAGCTCCCGTATCCTTACTACAAAACTTGCTGGGTGGGTTCCATTGGGGAACAACAAGGACCAAAATGGGGCCGACGGCCACTTTGGGGCAATCAGAGTACCTGAAGCCTTACATATGCTTGCATGTTTAAGCAGTCGGGGGATCAAGAACATAGGGGGGCACCACCAGTTGTTTTCATTGCCCCAATTGCATGTGAATGTGTCGATAGCTTCTGAGCCTGGACACCAATAGCGGGAGTTAAAACAGGGAATTTGGCTGTTGTACCCATCAGCAAACCTGTCTACTGTATGTGGTCCCCATAAGGCATTCAATTCCCCAAACACCAGTGGATTCAGCATCCAGTCGTCGTGGTCAACTATCCTACTGATATAGTCAGCTATTTGGTTCTCTTCCCTGGGGATCCACTCGGGCTCCACATGGATTCTTACCTTTACTGAGGTGTCAAAGATTGCCAGGGTCTCTTGTTGGAGGGCAGGCTTCTTGTTCCCATTTAATACGATTCTCACTACATTTTGGTTATCGGTAAACCAACGCACCCTTTCGTTCTGTAATTTAGATTCAAAGGACTCTAGGACCATTCTGACTGCCCTCAATTCTCTCCATGTTGAACTTTGCGCTGCCTCCTCTTTTGACCACTGGCCATTTGCAATTTGACCACCATGTTCCACAGTGTAGCCACCATACCCCGTATTACTGGCATCTGAGTATACCACCCTTACTGCTGATGGTTTTGGCCATAGGTCCTGTCCATTGAACAGGTTCATTTTGTTCTGCCAGAACAGCATTTCGGATTTTGCCTCTGCCGACAATGCCAACTGTTGACACCATGACACCCTTGTATTCAGGACAGCATACATGCCATGAGTCATCAGACGGGTAATTGGCCCAAGGGCCAGTGACATTGAAACTATTTTACCAATCATGCTAGCCAAAAGCCTTGCTGGTATAACTTGTTTGTGACATAACGATTTTAGTAATTCACAGGTATCTGTCAACTTTGTCTGAGAGATGAAAAGTTGACCTTCATGCAGGTTAATCTCAAAACCCAGCCATATTAACCTCTGCTCGGGCTCCCACTGAGATTTTTGCTCATTAGTTATTAGACCCGCGCTGGCTAGATCTACCTTTACCTTCTTGCTAGCTTCGATAGCTTTGTCTAGACCTTCGATGGCCACTATTCCATCATCCAGGTACAGGACTACTCTTAACCCTTGGCCCCTCCAGTATCCTACTAATGGCCTTAATAACTTTGTAAAAGCATAGCAGGCTGTGGATAACCCAAAAGGCAAGACAGTAAATACAAAATAGGACTGTGTACTATTCCACTCCCAAGTAAACCCAAGGTAGGACTGGTGAGGCTCAAATATATCCAGGTGGTGGTATCCAGATTTTAGGTCAAACTTGAATAGGAAATCGTTTTTGTTTAGCATTAGCATGGCAATCCTTAGGTCCTCATACTTGAACCGGTCCTTACGTAAGTATTGGTTTAAATATCTAAGGTTGAGCACCAGTCTACATTTTCCCTCCTGGTTAGTTACTACTGATTAGGGACTACAAACAAAGGGCTTCTCCTTGATTTCTCTTATGCACCTATTAGCTAGGAGTTCCTTGACACTATCAGTGACAACTTTTTGATGGTTAAAAGCTGAGGCATGGTTACGCTGCTCAAATGGAGCTGGTGCGTACATCAGGGGAAGCTTATAACTGTTTTGTATCCAACCCAGCACTGTAGCTGGGGCCTGCAGGACTTCTGTCCAAAACCCAATACATTCTTTAAGCCATCCCTGGACATCAACTATCTGTTGAATAGTGACCCCTTGTTCCTCAGCCTCCCAGGATCTACTGAATTCTAAATCCCAAATTTCATATGGGTCAGGTTCGAGAGAGGTCGAGTATGCCTCACTTGAGCATGTTACACTATTCCTCTGGCTGGGATATTTATTTGGACTACCTGGCTTGGTTGGGATGACCTCCTGGTCACCAGTGGGCTTCCCTACCTTTGTATTATCAACACCCGGTGCACCCTCATCAGGAGCATACTCTGAAGCTCCATTAACAAGTTTTTCTTGTCTGTAAGCCTTGTCAACACCATGTAGGTGACTATTCAATACTTGCTCCAGACCATCACCAATAGCCCCTTGCTCGATACTGAGCACACTTGGCCCTATTGCACTACCAGGGCCCCTTACCCCATTGTGACACACATCATACGACTTATTCATAAAAGGATACAGTCGCTGGGATTTGTTGCAGGATCTTGCAAGGTGGCCATACTCTCCACAAGTGTAACAAGGGCCCAGTGGTCTTGTCTTCAGGGGTGGCGGTCTGGGCTGTACATCCACAGGTCTATTGGCCGGTTCTGCCTTACCCCACTTTCTAACTGGCCCATTGTCTAACATGGCTCTCCTCTTTTGCTGTACTGCTCCTTTTTAGCCTTGTACAGCTTCTTTTCATCTTCGGAGTTGTCTGCCAGTTCGTCGGCTTCGTACTCCGCCACCACCCCCCAGTCCGAACGGTCCGCGATGCGGATGTGTTTCTGCCGGACCCTGATGGCCTCCTTACCCTGATCGAGCTCTGTGGTCGCTTTTTCTAGGGCAGCCTTGTCTGCGTCACTGTTAGGGGCCATCTTCCCCAGGGTCTTCTTCGCCGCATCAATGTGATCCTCCACCGTTTAATTAAAAATAAACTGTGCCTCATTGCCCTTCTTCTTGAAGTGATAGGCTTTCTTGTTCATCTTCGCCATTACTTCTTGCGATGTGCTGGCCTGGCTTGCTTCTACTTCGCGCTGGAGTTTGTCCAGTTTGGCCGTGAAATTCGCACAAATGCCATCCTTCGTGGCGGTTATAGCATTCATCAGTCGTGTGAATTGATCAGCTTCTAGAGACATCGCTACGGTTCGTAGGAAACTCAAAGATCAGTACCCCACTAGCCTTAACACGTGGCGTAGAATGAATAACCACACCTAACTTAGCCTTATAAACCTTTACGTCACGTGAGAGAGGCTCACGTGACCACCAATAGTATTCATGCGGGAGCTTATTTTCTGTCTAATTCATTACATTCAACCGACAGAAAATACACTTGTTTGTAGCTGAACTCTCTACAAGGTGATCCTTCTAGCTGATCTCTATACAGGGTGATCTGTTCGTAGCTAACCTTTCTACAGGGTGGTCTGTTTGCAGCTGAATTCTCTACATGATGGTTTCTTTGTAGCTGAACTCTCCACAAGGTAACTTCTTCTAGCTGATCTCTTTACAGGGAGACTTGTTTCTAGCTAGTCTCTGGTTGACTTGTTTCTAGCTGATCTCTCTACAGGATGACTTGTTTCTAGCTGAACTCTGGATGAATTGTTTCTAGCTGAACTCTGGATGAATTGTTTCTAGCTGATCTCTCTACAGGGTGACTTGTTTCTAGCTGAACTCTCTATAGGGTTAATATCTGTTTGTAATTGAACTCTCTACAGGATGGTTCTTTGTAGCTCATCCCTCTTCAGGTGACTTGTTTCTAGCTGATCTCTCTAAAGGGTGAACTTATTTCTGGCTGAACTCTCTACAGATGATTTATTTGCAGCTGAACTCTGGTTTCTTTGTAACTGAACTTTCTACAAGGTGACTTCTTCTAGCTGATATCTCTATAGAGTGATTTTTTGTAGCTGAATTCTCTACATACAAAGCTACTTCTTCTAGCTGGTCTCTCTACAGGATGACTTGTTTCTAGCTGATCTTTCTGCAGGGTGACTTGTTTCTAGCTGAACTCTACAGGATGGTCTGTTCACAGCTGAACTCTCGACAGGATGATTTGTTTGCAGCTGAACTATATACATGGTGGTTTCTTTGTAGCTGAACTCTCTACAAGGTAACTTCTTCTAGCTGATCTCTCTATAGGGTGACCTGTTTGTAGCTGAACTATCTGCAGGGTGATTTGTTTGCAGCTGAACTCTTTACAAGGCGATCCTTCTAGCTGATCTGTCTACAGGGTGATCTATTCGTAGCTGAACTATCTACAGGGTAGTTTGTTTGCAGCCGAACTTTCTACATGCTGGTTTCTTTGTAGCTGAACTCTCTACGAGGTAACTTCTTCTAGCTGATCTCTCTACAAGGTGACTTGTTTCTAGTTGATCTCTCTGCAGGGTGACTTTTTTCTAGCTGAATTCTACAGGATGATCTTTTCATAGCTGAATTCTCTACAGGGGATTTGTTTGCAGCTGAACTCTCTACATGTACCTGAACCCTCTACAAGGTAACTACTTCTAGCTGATTTCTCTACAGGGTAATTTGTTTGTAGCTGAACTCTATACAATTTGATTTGTTTGCGGCTGAACACTCTACATGGCGGTTTCTTTGTAGCTGAACTCTCTACAAGGTAATAGCTGATTTCACTACAGGATGACTTTTTTCTAGCTGAACTCTCTACAGGGTGATCTGTTCATAGCTGAACTCTCTACATGGTGGTTTCTTTGTAGCTGAACTCTCTACAAGGTAACTTCTTCTAGCTGATCTCTCTACAGGGTGATTTGTTTGTAGCTGAACTATCTGCAGGGTGATTTGAACTCTCTACAAGGTGATGTCTTCTAGCTGATCTCTCTACTAGATGACTTGTTTCTAGCTGATCCCTCTACAGTGTGATCTGTTAAGTTTGTAGCTGAGCTCTCTCTTGTTTCTAGCTGATCCCTCTATAGAGTTATAACTTGTTTGTGTAGTTGAACTCTTTACAGGGTGGTTTTTGATTGGTTGCTGAACTCTCTACATGGTGACTTGCTTGTACTACAGAGTGACTTGTTTGTAGCTGAACTCTCTACCGAGTGACTTACTTGTAGCTGAAGATTGTATAAAGTAACTTGTTTGTAGCAGAGTTTTAGGGTAGCTAAATCGTTAATATAGATGAACTCTCTACTGGGTAGTTTTTTTGTAGCTGAACTCTCTACACAGTGACTTGTTTGTAGCTGAATTCTCTAGAGAGTGACTTGTTTATAGCTGAACTCTCTTTGGTGTGACTTATAATGTTCTGAATATCTACAGCGACATATTTGTAGCTAAACTCTCTACAGGGTGACTTGCTTGTAGCTGAATTGTCTATAAGATTAACTGTTCGTAGCTGAATTCCCTATAGAATAACTTGTAATGCAATATAATTCTATAATGGATTAAGTTATAAACGTAGCTGAATGCTCTATTAGGGTGACTGTTCTATTAGAGTATCTCGATCTTGCATTTGCTACATGTAGTTGGCTTTCGAATCATAAGTCAGTGGTTTGTAATCCTATTCTTCTGTACTACTGCAAGGACTTTCTATGATAATTATTCCAGCTACATACCAATTTTCAGCTCATTGCTCTAAGCGGTTTGTCTGGTAGGCGTGAAAACTAATAGCTTTGTTATTCATAAAAATCGATCGCGTAATTGTGATACAGGTTGGATTTTGTGTCATATCACCATGGTCTTTATCTCGATTCTTTTCAAATCACAAAAAGGCACTCCTACGATAATTACTCTATCTACATAGGAATTTTCAGCCCATTCCTTCTAGGGGTTTAACCTGTGGGCGTGACAGACCTTCTGCCTTATTTTACGCAAATAATCGGTCATAACTCCGTGAATGTTCATCGGATTCCTACCAAAGTTGGTACTGAGATTCGTCATAATGAACCCTTTAAGTGTACCAAATTTCATCCCGATTAGAGTACGCATTCGTGTTTTATAGCGGATTTTGCGAAGTGTGCGAAAAGAAGAAGCAGAAGTAGAAGGAGAAAAAAAACAAGAAAAAAACTCCAAACTTTGGCCGCTCGTATCTCGGAAATGGCTGGAGTGATTTTATTAAAATTTGGAATGTAGACCCCCTTCCTAGCCGGCACTTCTGTAGCTAATTTGGTTTCAATCAAATAAGGGATCACTGAGCTACAAAGGTGTGAAAATCACATTTTCTTTCATCCTGTAAATATACTCGCACCGGCTTCTTGGGCCGCACGACACACTACCGTGTGTCTTGATATATTACTTTAGCAACTCTGTAGTATTATGCATCATATGAAAGTATTCTGTAAACTATGTATGCATATATCGCTATATATTATTCTTTTTTTGTTGTCACAAGCAGCTGCAACCATAATATAAGCTCCAAAACTGTTGTTAGGGTCTACATCAAGTGTTTAATTACAGTGCCGCTCAAATGTAATGTGATCTCATGAGAGTGTGAGTGATTAAAAACTTGCTAAGTAAAGAGCATGGCTCCCATTTCACTTGCAAGTATTCATCCCATTTTCATTTGGGATGAATATAATATACTAATGAGCGAAATGGGTGCCACAACACCCTTTAATTAGCTAGTTTTTTAATTGCTCACACTCTCATGAGACGACGTTACATTTGAACAGTGCCATATGCTTATAACCGGAATTAGCAAATAATATTGTTGTTTAATATGTAAGATTGTATAATTATATACCCTCAGATATTTAATGTTTCTCATGCTACAATCACTACCAGATAACTGATTTATATGTAGTAGTAGTATCATGGGCCAAAGTAATTTATCTGATATGTAGGGCAGCCTGAGGACTTTGGGTGTGCAAGTCAGGCGGGCACATGATACAACATGCCAATTGCAGGCTAATAGCCCATGGGTGATTAATCACCCGAGTCAATACAAACCTGACCACTGAATTTATTATATAGGCCAATTTGTAAAATTCGATTATGGGTCAGCAGCAACTAACATTGTGACTATGTTTTTGTTAACATGAACGGGCAAGTCCTAAGGGCATCACGGAAAAGTTTAAGTGATTTACAAGTATTTTAAAACCACTGCAATGTTTTGCAGCCTGTTTACAACAATTACTAAACATTTATAGGGGTAAGCTTTGCTATAGAGTGGTTATCTTATGTTACTCAAAATGAGCCTGGTCCATATAAAAAAATGCTTGTGAATATGCTATAGTACTAGTTCTCACCTTATACCAACATTTCTCAACTTGTATGATGGCTAGGGTGACAAATCATTTCTGTATGAGTACTGTAAGATGCAAAATCGGATGCATGGCTTTTATCACATGACCAATAATAAATTCCCACAATCGACTTTGGCTTGAGTTTTAATAAAAATAAATTGGTGGTACTGCTCCCACATCACGGCCAGTCATGGTACATTAAAAAATACCATAGCCAGCCATGAATGTACACCATAGCCATGCAGGCATGGTTTAACTTAAATGTACCATGACCAGCATGGGTTTATAATATCTGTACCCTGCAATTTGTCTTTGAAGTTAGGTGACTTCGTGGTACAAAGATTAGATAATATTCCTTAATAAAATAGCCATGTTAAATATTATTATATTCTGTGTGATCGATGAACTATATATTGGTTTACAAACATGTAAATTTCCTGGGTAAAGATGCATAATTGGCTAGATCTTCCCACTATGGTATTACTATTAAAAAAGTAGGGATCCAAATGATAAACTGTAGTAAAACAAGAGATAAACGATGGTATTACAGTATATATCTGTGAGAAAATCAGTATGTTATAGCAATATTACTGGGATTTTTTCACACCAAGCTATATGTTGTATGCTGTAATACCATCACTCATCTCTTGTTCCATTCACCACTTTACTTTTTATCGTTTGAATCCCTACTTCATTCTTATGTTAGTCTGTTTAGTTACTTTGATATACTATTAGTATACAGCTATACATGTACATGTGTGACTATTCTATTATGTATTAGAGTATCTGGAGTCAGCGGGTGCTCACTATTCCTATTTTCACCATGCTATGGTTATACATAAATACAGCCAAACTAATAAGGCGTGTAGTCATTGTGTTTGAGTAAATATATTGTGGTCTCTGAGCTTCATCATTTGTCAACCAGGGTCATCAATGGGCATGGTCTCAAACCTATAGTGAAGTTACAGGTATTAATCAGGTATCCAGTACCTTTTACAGCAGCTTTAAATATTTTTTGCGGTATTTAAATATGCTGTTCAAGGAAAGTGCTGATATAGAAAATTTATACCTTGATATGGTTTTGTTGCAAAAAGGAGATGATAACCAGCCTGCTCGAAGACAAAAGTTAAGACAAAGCATAGAGGGAACACACTTTTCGGAACCCCAAAAGGCATTTCCCATTGGTGAGTCTGTTATTGTGGAGTAAATGGTGGCTGTGTACTGCTTTGTTTGGCCTTCGACCTTGTGAATGTGGTCAGGAAGGCAGGCAGGGCAGGAGGCAGGCAGGCAGGCAGGCAGGCAGGCAGGCAGGCAGGCAGGCAGGCAGGCAGGCAGGCAGGCAGGCAGACAGGCAGGCAGGGAGGCAGGGAGGCAGGCAGGCAGGCAGGCAGACCAAATTTTGAGTTTCGACAATATGTTTAAAAGTTTTATTTCCATCCATCTGTAATATTTTCTTGACAAAGTAACTGTTAAATATTAAAGAAAGTTTAATGAAATCCTGCAGTAGTACACAGACACACACAGACACACACAGACACAGACACATTCACATTAATTCAACACACCTATTGCATCATCTAGACAGGATTGACTACTTTGATTTCCTGATATTGTTAGTGGCCAGTTAATGCCCCAAGTATCATCTACAGTTTCTTCACAAGCTATACCTATAATATGTTGTAGCAGAATATACTGTAATTCACTTTTTTTGTGTGAAACTTATTCACATGCAAAAATACTGTATATGTTTACACAAAAATCTTTGCTACAAAATATCAAGATACTCCAATAGAGCACCAATCACATAAATCATAGAAATAAATTTCCACAAAACTTTATAATTTTTATTTTGAATATTTTTGCATGAAAATAAAACAAATTACGGTATGCTTTAAAAAAACCATGACAACATTCATTACAGATTATTGCTTTGTATGGATGGAAGCAAGTTACGTATGTGCATGGTACATACAGAAATCTAACTCACTTAATAGGATTAAACACAATCAATAAATTGCTGACTAGCCATATGCAGTGTACTAGTTATGCAATAATGTGAAATGTTACTTTAATACTGTTATGTTATGATAGTGTAAACTTCATGTATATATTTTCATTTATGCTGAACAAAGCTAATTTTACAGCGAGCAAATAATTTTTAACTTTCTCAATACAGAGCAGCTTTACACTACTTGCCAATATATTCATTAAATTTCTGTAGATTACCAATAATATAATATGATGAGCATGGACTTTTGAAACTGGTTCCATGGGCAGGTGTTTTGATGGATTTAATCGAATTTATTGAGTTTCTGTTTACATGAAGGCAGCTTCATCAGTTTCACTGAAATTGCATTAAAATTCTTGGATTGAACTCAAGAAAATTTTATGATATATTTCTACCTCCCTTTCTCGTTAATGCATATCTGAGCTGTGCTATATGGCATTTATATATATACCATCTCTTCCCTTTTGGTATTATTATGGTTAAGTCACACTCTATTATGCATGTGCATACTTGAAGGCTGGTCATGTGTCATTACCCATCTTGTGAAATTTCCATTCATTAACAACATCTCAGCATCAATATAAAAACATTATAATTTTGCATTGCTATTGATACATAATGGTTTCCATAGCCTTGTTTTCAATTACCTTATGACATGGCTTCCCTAGCTGCCATATTAAAACTAGTAAAATTAATGTTGATTTTAGATCTAAAGGTTTGTATGCAACGTTCAAATGTTTGACGCACATTGTATGCAGCTACATGCAGTTATTATGTATTATCTTCCAGTTATTCATGGTGTACGTACATAGTTTGAGTGCATTGTAACTTTATAACAATAGCAATATTTAAGATTGGCAATCAACTGAATCATTTTGGCTCCCTTTGGAAAATGAATTTATCTGGATGTGTCACATTGGCACTAGCTATGTAGCTATTCATCTTTGTAACAAGATTGACAACTGTAGAAACACAAAGATAAGATGTAGCTAGCTGTTGCTACAAGACCTTACTGAAGTATAACCACTGTAAACAACTCCTTATAATGTGACAATTCCTCTTCTACAGCTTCAGGAACTGGCATTGCCAGCTGTTAGCAATGGACATGGTCACTCATGGAGTAAGTTTACTTTTTAGTGCTCCAAGTGTAACGCTCCATATCACCAAAGTGAACCAGTTTGCGCATGTGGGTATTAAAACATTGCTTACAGTATTCCAATGTTGCACCCTTATCAACTTTTTCACATTTGTATATGCACTAATTAAAACATATATACGTATATGATAAAAGGACTTGGTACCAAATTCAGCACAATTACTGTACACATACGTAGCAATATGTCATAGGGACATGGCACATAATTAAGCTCCTTAAACTTTAGTAGTGTGATATGGATTTATCTGTACTAATAAACCATGTTACAGTTCTTATGTAGATTCCAGATTCCACATATATCTGAGTTCTATATATATACGTATAGGTAGTAGTTGTAACATGGGCACAAGTGATTTGCCTGAAATATACGCACAAGCACGAGGGCACAGCCCGAGTGCGAGTGCATATATTTCAGACAAATCACAAGTGCCAATGTAACAACTAATATATTCCACTTGGGTGACTCACCTGCAAGTTTACAAGGAAACTGCAGGAACACTTTGCGAGTGTATTCATATGGGACCATGTGAATTTAACATCGTAAGAGCAATGACAAGGTGCTGCTGAGAGGCCAAACGTAAGTGTATTGTCACAAGCATGCAGATCGCTTTGATTGTGGGTATGCAATTAAACACAGGAAGCCCAAATATGAGCTGAACAGCTCATAATGAAGCTTAAGTGCACTAGAAAGTACTTACTATACTAGCCATGAATAAACTAAAGCAGTGAATATGTTTACAGCCAATGCTCGAAATAACGTTCGACAACCGGACATTATTCGGACAATGCACGGAATGTCTGGATAGGTTCCTATTTCTCCGGACAAATTGTCCAGACACAAGAAAGCCAGTGAAGATACTGCTAGCAATGGTTGTGGAAGCATGTAGTAGTAAAGAAAATGGTGGAGAAGTTGGTGTCTGAAATGATAAAAGTCTTCAGACGATACGATAGTTGCGGTTTGAACTCGGGTTTGAAATAGTGTCTAGTGATCCGGAGCACATGACCATGCAAAAATGTGAAGTTTGTTGTAAGCTTGATGATAAGCTCTGCTCGATGCGACCATATGATGCGATACTATAGGCTGGCCTTTATGAGCCTTATCCACAATGACGTTTTATGACATCACGAGAATAAAAATGGCCGCAATAGGTGGGGGACTGTTATACAGGCGCCTATGGAGATAAATTTTTGATCGCTCATATTTCAGCCAGGAAAGAAGATATTGAGTTCTAAACAACAGGTACAGTCAAACTTTATATAAGACATTACGATAAACGAGTTTTGTCGCATTTCAATTTTTTTTTCTAAATAGCGTACGTTTACAATAGCTTTTGTTACTTTATAACCATACCTGTCGGTGAATAGTCGATATCTCCATGCCTAGCTGAAATATAAGCGATCGAAAATTTATCTCCATAGGTGCCTGTATAACAGTCCCCCAACTATCGCGGCCATTTTTATTCTCGTGATGTCATAAAACGTCATTGTGGATAAGGTTCATTGAAGGCACGACCGACATATTTGCACTTTGACCGTCAAGGATCACGCGGCAACTGAGTGAGCAATGGCATTGGAGGCTAAGGAGGCAGCCAGTAGCTTGATAGAATATGCACCAGTTGTAAGGGAAATGGCTCAAGCCAACCTTAGCAAGGCTACCAGGTTGAAGATCAAAAGAAAAATGGATATTGCTTACACAATCACAAAAGAAAATCTTCACTATTAAAGATGGGAATTATTTGTGAGTTTGAATTATAGCTATGACTGTTTATGACCATATCACTTACTGTAATTATCAGTTTAATAATACATCCAATTATTGTAACATTTTATTGTGATAATTATTATTTTTGTAAGATACAAATTGTCATTGTACAATAACACAAACTGATCAATTCTTGTTTCCTGTCAAAAATAAAATTAACCATACATCTGTATATGGTAAAATGTTTGTACAGATTAAACGTACCCTTTCAAAATGTTTTCAGATATGATCTCAGACGTTGTAATTTTTAAAATTTTCGTGGGAGGGGGTGGGGCATGCCCCCAGACCCTCCTAGAATTAGTATGCCTCACATGCTGAAGTAAATTTTGGAGGTTACTGGACAACCACAATTATTAATGACAGGTCAATGGTGACTTTGTCCAGACATATTTACAGCGGAATATTTTGACACTATTTCGAGCACTGTTTACAGTGCTATAATGGCCTAGCCAATTAAGCGCCACAACCAGTCACTACACATGTGTGACATCGCACCAGCTGTCAAAACAGCATTATAAAGACGATTCAAGTGCACTAAAGTACTTACTTTTACTAGCCATGGATATACTAAAGTAGTGAATACTATTAACACTAATGGCCAAATCAATTAAGCACTACGCCCAGTGTCTGGATATCACCACATGACTATTGAATGCAACATGATCAATATAAACTAACTGTGACCTTCTTCATTCAGTTAAACAACGAACTATCTTCTTCCCCAAGTCCATGGTCTATGCTTTGGCTCACTTTCTACAAAACTAAAACCCACTATCAATCCTGTGAAGTGTCGCTATATTAAAGCAGAGGAGATCACATAGTTTCATCAAAGAAATCGAGCAATTTGTGAGAATACTTGGAATGCATTAATGAGAATAGGAGGTGGTATATAGAAGTTATATCACTCCTAGGAGGGATATAACTTGTATATACTACCTCCATTTCTGGTTAATGCATTCCTGAGCAATGATAGCAGTGCTATTATACCACTTATACACCTTCTCTTCCCTTTGAAGTGAGGTGTTAAAGTGGTATATGTAATAGTTATACCATGGGCAAGAGCGCTTTGCGTATATACAAGCAAAGCACGAGTACCCGTGATATAACTAATATGTTCAACTTTAGCATGCAGACTCACCTAATTGTCAAAATCTTTAGTTGCTATACCCTTCTCTTATATAGGGGTAAGTTGCGATTGTGGGATTGAATTTTTGCCAAACAAACTGTGATTGTGGGATTCAATTTTAATATATCAAGCAGTAGTTTGATTTTACTTTTGCTAATATAGTAATTTTAAGAGACTAGTGTTAATTATTTTACTTTAATTCCTACATTTACAAAAGTAATAAAAAAACTGTTGCTGATGTATTAAAATTGAATCTCACAATCACAGGTTGTTTGACAAAATTCAATTCCACAATCACAACTTGTTTGATTCCCTATATAAGAGAAGAGAAATTAACAGTATAACATCAAAGATTTCTGGATATTGTGTGCAAACATGCACACAATATCAAACATGCACACAATATGCACACATGCAAATATGCACACAATATGGTGTGCCATGCCTTGAGTTAACGAAATATGTACCAGTGCATATATCTCATTAAGGTGTGAAAACGGTACATATGTGTGTGTGTGTGTGTGTGTGTGTGTGTGTGTGTGTGTGTGTGTACATACATACATTTTAATTAGTGCTTGCATGATGGTTGAATAAGGTTTATACAAGAAATCACCATGCATGCATGCTACTTTAGCACATGATCTTTAATGTTTCATTCCCAATGTAGTGGTACATGTTATTGTGGTTAATGTGGAAGGTCTTGCACGTAGGGAAGGTACCAATGCTAGTATATATATATATATATATATATATATATATATATTATACAATAATTGTACTACTAATGTTATAATAACATTAATGTTATACAAAAATTTATGTCATACATTTATATCACATATACTCACTTGTATTACATATCCTGAAACCTCCATCAACAACTCCATGTGTTCCCAATGGACAGGTTGTTACACAGTCTTCAATACGTGAGTCATAGTAGGCTGGGTATCTACAAGCTGTGTAATTGCAATACGTTGATATAAACCATGAGCCAAAGAGCATGAAGGTTACTGATGTGATTATTTGGCACAAAATTATAGTCATAGGGAGGTGCATACTAACCATTTGGACCTTCATGATGATTTCAAAACATCTTAACATGAGTTTGGCTTTTGCTATGACTAGGCTTAAGTCTATTATGCTTTAAAATCTTCCAATTATTCTGTTTGGCAATTCTTTTTTATTCACTTATTATTATTCTGAATTTGTGCCGGATATAAGCATATTTATTACAGATTTATATAAGTGACTGTTATATTAGAACTACGTTGATTGCTATATTAGAGTGAGTGACTGCTCTATTAGAGTTAGTGACTGCTCTATTAGAGTATCTCAATCTTTTCAACCATTTTTATGTTTGCACTGTTTCAGTGGTGTATTCAAAAGATTTTTGCATCAGACTACAAGGAAATGTTATAATTTTGTACCAATCATTCCTGGAATTCATCCAATTATGCTGGCATAATAAACGCATGCCTAGCTATGACTTCAGGTTCCATTATGCTTTACTGTATGTATCACTAATATTTTCACGTTCACAATAAAAAGAGAATTTCAGTTCTTACAACACCTTAAACTCTCAACATGATGTATAGCAACCTGTTTATGAGAACAATCCACACTTTCACCGCAGCTAAGATGGAGATTGAATCCTCTACTGTGGTTATAGGTTGACAGAAAGTGAAGGTGAACATTTGTGGAAAGAAAACTATTTCCTTATCACACAAGGTGGTCCTTGGTCATACCTTATAATACTGTATGATGATAGACTGTTAACTGCATGTGTATCACCAGCCACTAGTAGCAAACTAGTATGCACAAAATTATATTTGGATGAACAGATGGATATTAAACTTAATCATGCTGAGATTTTATATGGCCAAGTTCAACATGAGAAGGCTTATAATGTCAAATGCAACAGACTAAGAAGGATAATGAAGATTAATGTCGGTCATTAAATAAAGAACCCCAAACAATCAGCCATTCGTTTCAAGCTGATATTGTTTACTTGTCAACCACCATCCAATGATGGTGGTTGTTCAGTAGTTGTGCAGGGTTCCATGGTTCTCCTATACAATTTTTGTAATAGGACCATTGATATGATCAGCCACAAATTGTGGTTCCCAATTGCATGAGGCTTGGGGGAAAAATACCTGAGGGTTCCCAACTTTGAAGCTACAGGGATTTCTAAGGCCATCCTAACAATCCTCACCCCAAGCTAGTCTTGGAATGGAAGAGCTACTCTTGGAATGGGAGAACACTGGACTTGAGTCTACCACACAAGACTCCCTTCAATAACTGAGTGTAACACACAAGACTCCCTTCAATATCTGTGCATTTCCTCCCCTGATAGAATAACCCCATACCATAGTGTTAGTTCTTTCTTCTTAACAAAATTGTTACTTTATTATCATTCTTATAGCAGCACTAACATACTTGGTTTTTATGTATTCATTTCCAACATATAGTCTCCTAGTCCTAGGGGTGGGCTATGGGAGGGGACTTTTTGTACCACCTGGTCACCTATTGGAATGACCCATACACATGGTATTTTTCCTACACATGCGTTCATAATGTTTTCCAATTAATACCTACTGTTCTATACTACATCTAGCATTGTGATGAGGTGTGCTACATACACCGCCCAAACATACATGCAAATTATCTCCCTCCATTAACTCTGTTTAACAAGTTAAACTCCATTTAATGTCGGTCGTTAAATAAAGAACCCCAAACAATCAGCCATTTGTTTCAAGCTGATATTGTTCACTTGTCAACCGCTGTCCAATGATGGTGGTTGTTTTGGTAGTTGTGTGATTCTCCTATACAATTTTTGTAATAGGACCATTGATATGATCAGCCACAAATTGTGGTTCCCAATTGCATGAGGCTTGGGGCGAAATACCTGGGGGTTCCCAACTTTGAAGCCACATGGATTTCTAAGGCCATAGAAAGGCTACAACCTTTCCCACCAAGCCGCACATACATAGGAACCCCACACTGTACCACTGTACCCAATAACCAGAACACTGATCCCTGCATTGATAAAAAGAGATAGGACATAACCTATAAGAATGAAGTATTGTGCATGATGACATAATAGAGGATTCAAGAACCTGAGTCCCAGGTAGTAAATATCCGTTCCTCACTAGACCACTGAGAGTAGGCAATGAAGTATCCATCCTTATCGAGGGGGCATCATGAACTAGCTGGGCCACGGATGGAAAACAATAGACGAGAGTGTTGCAACTATTCGTGTACTGTGCATATGGGGGGGGGGGGGGGGGGGATTGGTTTGATGAGGGGGTTAATGCAGTGAAGACAGGAAATCCATGTAATCATGTGCATTGTGTTGTAAGCACTGTGCAATAATCTGGACAGTTTATCCTGTGTATTGTGCATGCTCATATCCCAGTCAATAATCTCAAACAAAGATAGGTATGGTTCAGTCCTTATACCTACTGTGTGTCTTTATATCAATGTGGTATATATACCCATTAGGACAATATACATACATACTAGCAATGTACTTATATGCTGAAATAATATCGTAAGAGGTATAACCCAATGTTTAGTAACCTTATTTAGAGGTATAGTGTATGTAATATTGTAAGTAGCCAGCTACAGAGAATGTACTGATACAGCGGTGACTGTCAACTGTGTCTGTCTGATAATAACGGAAACTTAAAACAACTACAACTTTATAGGGTACAACCGATTGTGCTGAGAACTTCATCTTCTACTTGATCTTCTATTCTGTGCCACTCTGTATTATGTACACATTGATGATGAATAGTCTGTGATGCCCAATAACATTAACTGTGTGCAGCAGTGTTACAGCCTTTTCCTGTTGGCATTGCGTAGCATTAAATAGTAGCATATAATGTGTCAATTGTTGACCATATATACCGGCTTTGCTTACCCTACGTATTTCTGGCCAGAATTCTACATTGGGTGTGCACACGCCAGCTGGAGTGCTTGTCAGTGACACAAACTGGTAATGGGCATGTATTGATACTTAAAGAGTGCATGTATGTGCATTCTTTTTTTTGTTTGTTTATTGGCATCAAACTAGGAGATGTTGAACAGGCCTGCCAGTGTCAGATTGCAGGTATCGATGTGTAGTGTTAGGTATTTATACAGGTACAGATGGATTGAACTTTATGCATCGATTATGGTAGTCACACTTTTGCATACAACTGTATGTACATACGTCCCATCTGGGTATGCAATGTATGAGTGACACACATATAAAGTGTACCCAGTTTTTGAATGAGAATGCTAACTGAGCTCAATGGGCAGGTGGGACTTTGGGTGCATGCCTTTGTTTGTGAGACATAATAATGGTTGTGGCTGTGCCTCCAGAATTTTTTATACTGATCCAACAAGGAAGCTCCGTATTTTACCTAGGTGGTACTAACATGAATGACCACAACAAATGAAAGCTTTCCTCAAGTGTGTGCATGTGAATACTGTACATGCTTGAGAGAGAGAGAGAGAGAGAGGGTGGATAAGATAGCACTAATTCATAACCTGTGTCCCTGGTAGTATTAACTAACTAAGTACGAATAGTATGCATGGTGGATATTGTCATACGGCAGTTATATGTACGTACCTAGTGTTAAGCGATACTGTAATATTAATTGAATACCAACTACACAGATACTGCTGCATTTTGGCTCACCTGGGCCCTCTGAGTACCACTTGCACTTTTATGCTGTTGCTATGTTCTCACAATACCCATGCTGTACCATGTAGTGCTGGGCGATATTGCATTTCTTGCTCCCTGTATCCGGTATTAGAAAAAATACTATGAAATCCTGCTGATCAACTAATACACATTTTAAATCAAGCTGGTAATGTTATTTGTGTTAAAAACAGTCAGCAGTTAATCTGTAAATAAAAGTTACCATAGGTGAAAGCTATTTGTGTCTAACAGGTTATAAATGCATTTTGCTAACTGTTATACAGCTGATACAAGTAGGCTAGTGCTACACTGTAACCTGAAACCTCACAGATTACTGTTAGGTAGGACTTGTAGTAAATTAGTCATCAACACATAAATCAATTAAATGCCAAAGACCCTACTGTATGTCTGGCTTCCCTCATAGTATGATACACCTAATGGCAATATTATCAGTATGTTTGAAAGTGAATACCTTTGAACCAGTTTGGTGATAATACCGTGATATCCCAGTACTAGTACACTGCACTATTTTGTATATAATTGTTGTCCAGCACTAGTACGATGCAATATTTTGTATGTAACTGTTGTCCAGTCTTATGGCCTCTACACTGGATATGAATTATTCAAATTCAATTTATCTATACACTGGAGAACCATTCACAAATGAAGATGGACAAGCCAATCAATATAACCATTTGTTATATGTGCAAATGACATCGAGAAGAAACTGTACAAGGTTAGTAAGGAGAAACTTCAGATGAAGATAGCAGACTCACAAACTATTGTACATACGGTATCTTTTGAGTCTGCTGTTTGATGTCATTTATACTAAATCTGGCTCAAGGCATACACCCATAGATAGCCGAATACATTCTACCATAGCAAGTCACACTTCCAGAATCATATACACTACATTGTTTACAAGAGAGAGATAAACGTCATAATAATTGACAATTACATGAACAAAGGGTCAGGAGTCCAGTCTCAGGGTTACCAAGTTATTACTAAAAAGTATGGAGCCCTGGCAAGACCAAAAAAAAAAAAAAACTACATACAAAACTAAACAATTATACATGGCTTCTCAACAGGTAAACAGATCAACTATATACATCCCAAGTAGTGGAAGCACGGGAATTAAAGATCCTGTATGAACAGGAGATTGCAACACGAGCTGCTTGCTGAAGAATACAACGAATAGTATTCTTTGGTAGATGGCATACATCGCTTAGTTTAGAGACAGTCTGTGGCATGAAATGGCCCAAACAGCCAACCTCAATTGTCACAAGATTAACCGAAAATCCAGCCTGTTGAAGGTCAGTCAGTAATGAACCATAAAGATCTTCTTTACGGTTCCTTGCAGCTAAAAGGTGATATTCAGTATTAGTAACTACAGAGAGTTCTAATAATGTGATGGAATCTGTGGAAACTACCACAAGATCAGGTCTGCTCAAGGTAGATGTAATATGAGGCAGAATAGTACTTGGGGGACTAACACTTGCCTGGTGGCCAGGAAGATCTGCATAAATCTCATAACATGGTGGTAAATCTTTTTTAAAGTTGCGAACAAGAACCTGCAGAACAGAGTCATGACGCCAAGTGTATCTGCCTTGATCAAGTGCAATGGAACAACCAGTTAAAATATGGTTAGTTGTTGGTTGAGTACAGTGACAAAGGGTACAAACTGGACTAGTGATTATATTCCAGCGAGCCAGATTCATAGGTGTTGGTAAGGTGTCACAACCGGCACGCAATAAGAAAGAAAGTTGCTTTTCAGGTAAACCATACATTAATCTCTTCCACAAGGGACATTTTTTTTCTAGGGAAACTATATCCAGAAATTTATTCTGTACAGTCAATGGTTCAAGAGTGGAATTCCAATAGCGAACATGAGAGGATCGTAAACTGGTACGAGCCTTGCTTTTACAAGTAGAGGAATGGATGTTAGAAACTGAAGATTTAGCAGCAGAAAGAGCATCAAAAACAACATCTGGTGCATGCTGAAAGACATTACACAAGAGAGAATGCCGCAAATCAACAATAATTGGGTCACTTATAAGTACAATAATTATATTCTATTACAATGAAAACCTAAAGGACTATACCATTATTAGACTGCTGATACCACTCCACCAGTGGCATTAACATTTGTGACCATCTCAGCAAAAACCCGACTTGTTCGCACAAGCATGTGTATTGAGAAAATCAAAATTTAAAAATAATTTGTAAAATTACGTATGCTACAAAAAACCATGCAAGTTTTTATCGGGCCAGTACTCGAAGAAGAAAAACTCAAATCGATTAAAAATATATACCATCTTATTTGTCTGTTCATGGAGAGTTTGAAAATCTTTGTTTTATTTCTCTAGTTCCAACGGTATGCATGTTACGTACGTTTGTTTATGATGCGGTAAATGTAAACAATATTGTCATCATTTCTTCTACCAAACCATCTTCATATCCATATGCACAAGTATCTACAGGGCTAATACTATACCTTGGCTGATGTGCCGATCCATGGTGAACGTTTACAGCCAAATTGCAACATTGTAGACTATTGCAAACGGAAGTTATGGCTGTGAATGTAAGCGCCTGTAGTTTATTTTCAGTATAGTTGCCGTACAAATCGATTATCTTGCTCTTCCTACTGTCTAGTGCTATAATTCCAAAACTACACACCACGGAAGGCTGAAACTTTGGTGGTCTATTCCTTGGACAATGCTGATATTGCTGAGTGAATAAAAAATTTTTTTATAATTGTGCGAACAAGTTGGGTTTTTGCTGAGACGGTCACATTTGTTATGTAATGTAAATACCAAGGCATATGAGTTAGCCGAAAAAATTACTTTAATATATTCATACAGACAATTAGAATCAACTCTTCTAATATAACATTTGTTTACCCTGATAGAACATATGTAGTACCTTAATGCACATCACCATTGTTTATGTTTTTATGATACTGCACATATAGAAAATACTTACCATCATTGTGATTAAATGGTGGATCATGCAATGAGACCAGTTAAAGGTGCTTTTTAAAATTAATTTATTATTATTATTATTTTTTAAACGGTGGAAGGGGATTGGAGGAGGAGGTAGGCAGCTCCATGACAAAAGAAAAATACAATGAGGGCCCTGCCAGTGTCAGCTAACTACTGGAACACACACTGCTTAAAAAATTCTTTACTAACCAACTTTTTTTTTAAATTCTATTTTTTTTACCTCAGTGAACTGACTCACTGGCACCTGTACTCCACACAAATAAAATGAGGGCGATGCCAGTGCCAGCCTGCTACTGGAACAACACATCTCTTGCTTAATATCCTTTACTAAACAACCTTTTCCCCCCTCAGTGAACCAACTCATCGGCACCTGTACTACACACAAATAAATGAGGGTCAAGCCAGTGCTAGCCCACTACTGGAACACACATCACTTGCTTACTTCCCCCTCAGTGAACCAACTCACCGGCACCTGTACTACACACTATTTAGTGCTAAGAAGGCACACAAAGGGGTGCTACAATGGTGCCCGTGTGTCCCCTGGTAGACCATCACAATGCAAACCCCAGGGCCCTGAGACCAAGGAGTGTTAACTTATGAACGGGACCTTTGGGTACCTAAGGAAGAGTACTGTTGTAGTACCTACAGTATCTTTTGAGTCTACTGTTTGATGTCATTTATACTGAGCCCAGCTCAAGTCATACACCCATAGATAGCTGAATATATACTACTGTAGCAAGTCACACTTCCAGAATCATATACACTACATTGTTATACAAGAAGTACTATAATCATATTTTAAGTACCCTCCCATTATTAGACCACTGACAGTGCTCCACCAGTGGTATTAACATTAGCCATGAAATCTTAAGACCAACACATATAAGTAATCCAAAATCACCTTAAAATATTCATAAAGACAATTCCAATCAACTACTCTAATAGAGCATACATTTACTCATACATAGATCAATAGTTTGGATTGAAATTATACGCCAGCCCATATGGTACACATGTACATACTGACCCCACTATCTGTACCCTAGTGCAAATGACCATTTATTATGATATTATACCATTACTGTGATTCAGTGGTGGATCAGTACAATCACTGTAACCAGTTGAAAAATATGGGGAATTTTTATTTATTTTTTCATTTTGTGGAAGGAGAAAAGAAGGGATAGGCTGCTCCATAACAAAATTAAAATGAGGGCCATGCCAGTGCCAGCCAACTACTGGTACACACACTACTTGCTTAATATTCTTTACTTACCAATTTTTTTTTCTCAGTGAACCAACTCACTGTTACCTATACTACACCCAAATAAAATAAGGGCCACTCCATTGCCAGCCAACCACTGGAATGCACACTACTTGCTTAATATTCTTATTAAACAACATTTCTCCCGAACGAACCAACTCACTGGCACCTGTATTACACACATATAAAATGGGGGCCATGCCAGTGCCAGCCAACTACTATATAGAACACATACCACTTGCTTTATAGTCTTCACTAACCAGCATTTTTTCCCCTCAGTGGGCCAACTCACTGGCACCTGTACTACACACTATTTAATGCTATGAAGGCACACACAGGGTGCTACAAAGGTGCATGTGTCCATCGCAATGCAAATCCCAGGGCACCGAGACCAAGGAGTGTTGACTTGTCGATGGGCCTTTTGGGCACCAAAGGTAGAGTGGTAATTGCCTACAGCACAAATGATCCCTGGGTACAACAATTGTAATTGCCTGCAGCACAAATGATCCCTTGCTGGTCTGCTAGACTTCTGCTGTCAATATAAGTAGCTAAATCAGTTCCTCTGCACACATTAATTCCGACTGTTTTTTCTTGTGGTATACCATATGCCAAAACCCCAATACATGGACACTACAATGATTGCTATTTGGATTAGTGTCCCCCAATTACAGTTGCTAACCTCAGTGGGAAACGATTAGTACCAATAACGGTGTGACTGCTCTATTAAAATCAATGCTAGTCATGCAATATTAACTTTGCTCACCCAGCCCCATCATATTTGTGTATTAACCACAACAGGCACATCCAGCTTAGTATCTAAAGTAAATGACAGCACAATTTTCGTGTCCGAACATTGTTACCATGCCCCCATTCAAGCCGGTTCAGCGACGCACGCGTAGTCATATTCGTTTAAGGTAATTATTTTCAAAGATTACCTTATTTAACGCCTAGTACATAAGTCAACTGAGACAGCCCTCTGCATGCCTACACCGAATATTCCCCAAAACGTGTGGGGCATTTCATGCTGGGTTTTGTGGCTTTTACTGCAGATGAACAACGCATTGGTTTTACTAGCATACACACAAGTCGCGAAGTCGCGCACAACAATACATGGAAAGAACTCACCGAGCAGGTGTTAAGGCAATCGGTTAACCGCTGTCCGAATATTGAACTACTTCATCTCCCACCGACCACATGTACACTCCTGCCCACTACATAGTGGCACAAACAATGTCCAAACCGGACTCAGAAACTTTCCCCCATCACTGGTCCCTTTCTTCTTTTTCATCATCATCAATGAGATTGACTTTTTGTACCACCTGATCACCCATTTGGAATGACCCATACACGCGGTATTTTCCTACGCATGTGTCCATAATGTTTTCTAATTAATACCTACTGTTCTATACTACATCTAGCATTGTGATTAGGTGTGCTACATACACCACCCAAACACACACACAAATTATCTCCCTCCCTTAACAAGTTAAACTCCATTTAAGTTTAATATGAGCAAATTTACATGTGACAAGTAACAGACCAAACTGTAGTTTGTTCACGTTGAACTCATATCCCTGTACCTGACAAAACAGCTTATTAATAAGCAGACAAGGTTTTTCAGGGTGAGTAACATTATTGAATCAGCCTATCATGAGAGTAAAGTTGATATAAGAGCAGGCATGAGTGGCTTAATTCTGTTACAAGTTTGAGAAAAAAGCACATTGGATCATGACATCTAGGCATTAAGAGGTGCTGCAAACAAGCCAAATTTCACTGCAATTTTATCCATTAGTAATGAAATGTTTTGAGGTAACTTCTCAACATGGCTATACTTCTCTGAAGGATAAAGGACCTGCACCAGAACAGTTGTTCCTTCCCTCTAATAAAGCATAATTCACTTTATTTTGTGTAACTGTTTCATGATAAAACTTCTGGATTGAATTTATGTCATGTTTAATGTATAGCCATGGCCCAGCACAAGTTGGATAGCAGGTAAAAAATTCATGTAACATTATTTTTCTATGTTTTAAAATGAATGAAAATTGTTTTAAGAACATGATTGTATTATTATCTTTTGCAGTACTGGAGCTACAGATTTCCATAAGGTTCTTTGGTACTTAGATTTACAGTATTAAAGGCAGCAAGCCACACAGTCGATGCTTGGTAATTATGGCTAATGCCTACCATATAATTGTGCAAAACAAGTTTTGTAAAATATTTCTGATAATTTTTGCATACAGAAAATTATTTTACAACAAAAATAAAGTCAATTACAGTAGTATAAGTCTACAAGTTGAATAGCTAGTTGATAAAAGTCTAGCTAAGCTCACTACATATGTAGGACATAGACAGAAATATAGTAAACAATGAATTAGAATAAAGATCAGCTACTATGTGACTGCTCTATTAAAGAATCTCATTATTTTAGCACTGGTGGGGTAGACAGATTAGAAAAAGATTCTTTCTCATATTCTGCTTGATCAGAGATACATAATGAATAAATAGAAATAGAGAGTACTTAGAGATATGGGTTGTAAAAAATTTAGAGCAGTTTCTACAGATTGCCAATATGGTAAATTGCCATATCTGTAGCTGAGCTGATATCAGTACACTTCTAATGGCAGTACAACTAAACCATCTAGTAAATGGAATGTTAAATTCATAACTTATAACGAATTGTTACAGTCTTCAAAACTGTAGCAAGAGTGTAATAGTATTAGCAAAGAATGCTCTTTGAATGTCTGCAGTCTGTATCAGTGCAAAAAGCATTTACGGTGCTGCCACACTGGTGCATGATGCCTTTGAACTTAATACATTATGTACATACAGTAATAAGCACATACATACATACACTGCACTTACGAGTTGGTGAATGGGATAGAGTAATCACTGTTAATATACCGGATTCCCCCACACCAGCATCATTTCTACCAGCCACAGTGACAGTATAACTAGTATCAGGTGTTAATCCAGTGAAACTGTAGGAGGTGCCATATGTAGTCACTGTCATAATCACTCCATCAGATGATGATATTGTCACATCATATGACACCGATCCACATACTGGGTCACTAGTGACATGATCCCATGATATAAGAATGCCATTAAGATGGATATTAGTTGCGACATTGGTAACAGGGGAAGGTGTACCTGTACAAGTTACATATAAATACAACATCTACACATAGTTCATACTAGGCCTGCGTCAAATATGCCAACATAATAAAGAGCATAAAAGGCTAGAGTGCTATGCCAGCATAATGCAAGCATTTTAGGTGGACATTTAGATTGATACTTCCTAATAGAGTAATCAGTGGAAAACACAAAACTGCAATAGAGCACTCAAACGCATTGTACATAGCTCCTTAGATCAATACTCTTCAATAGAACAGTCATTTTGTAGTGAAATACCCTAATAAAGCATCCACTGATCAAAACTATTGTAAGAAATGCTGTGCGAAATTTTTTTGGAGATTCCTGAAAGCATTTTGGAGCATATTTGACTTAGGCCTAGTTCATACATATGCGCTACGTAGACTGTTTTACTTTTCATGCTTCAGAAAAACACATTGCAACTGTGAATGGTGGATTCAAAGGGTTCCAAAATTTGCTATGAGCCTTACCTCTTTTAAAATTATGCAATGATGCAAAACTTATTTAAATATATGTCTGGCACTATTCTTTCTTTTGATGTGGTATGCTCGGGTTCACTGTACAGTCAAAATTATTTATGTTGCAAAAAGCTAACAAAATAGTACTTAGAAATAAGGGATCATGAAAATAAAAGAAATGAAACAAGGGAAGTCACCTAAATTTGCAGGTACACATCTAATCCAAAAACAGCCAAGCTGTGAAAAAGGGTGCAGCCTTCCAAAAATAAGCTAGTGTGAAAAGATGCGATATCAAAGGTGGTAGTCCCTGCAATGAATAAAGACATGCGGTAGTGTGGCATGCAGCCAAGAAAGCCAGCACACCACACCGTGAGTATATTGACAGGAAACAGCATTTTCACATGTGCATAAATAGTTCCATGATCCCTCCTCCAAAGCACATCATTTTTGCATTATAGCTGTATGCCAGGTAAGGTAGGCCACACAGCAAACTTGATTAAATTTGCACCAGCCATTTGTGGGCATTTAAGTTTTGATTTACTTTCTTTGTTTTATTCTTCATAAGCTGCTCAGGGGCTACTGGGCTTTGATTTATTTTCACACATTTTGCAAAAATTGATATAAAACGCAAATGTGTAACTCGATTGCCTCAATCTTTGGGACAAATGAAGAGCACATAAAGGTGAATTCATGTACCAAGTTTGCCATGAACCTGATGAATATCCTATGAACGTTTATTCACATGAAAATAGATCAAACTTCTGTCATGGCCACAACCGAGTATGGGAATAACTTGAAAATTGGTGTGTAAATAGGGTGATCATCATAGTAGTGCCTTTTGATGGTTTGAAACATAATAGAGTTATATATAAAGTTAAAAAGCAAAAACCAAACAAGTGTAAAATTGCAGGATCAAGGTACTATAATAGAGCAGGGTAAAATGTTGAGAAAAACGTGTCAGAGTTTGAACCAGGGACCTCAATACTCAACATCCACATCCTTAAAGGTCAACTGAAATGGAAATTTTTTTTTTGCTACATATGTTTGTTTACTCATGCAATGCACAGAACAACAATTTTTATAATTCAATTATGTGTAATTGTCGAGTTACGACACCTCAAAAGTGTGGACGAAGATTTGTGGTTATTATTGCGGAAGCAACGTCACGATACATCACCTCGAGCGGAAGTGTACGTGATGACGAAGGCAGTAGTACGACTACAAGAGAGCTTATCATCACTATCACGTACAATTGTCAAGTCTTTAGCTATGCCTCGACGTTGCGTTGCTGCTGATTGTAAAACTACTAGCGGGATGGGGTACAGTTTGCACTCCTTCCCTACAGACGAGAATATGCGACGACGGTGGACAAGTGCTGTGAAGCGATACAGAAAAGACTGGGATGGCCCCTCGACAAGCTCCCTTTTGTGCTCAAGGCATTTTACTGAAGATTCCTTCGAGACAGAAGGATCCCTGTATCATGATACCTTTGGAATTCCTGCCCAGAAACGCCTAAAGCCAGATGCTGTACCTACCGTCTTTCCAAAAAGCATCGACCAATTGCACACTAGCAGCAGCAGTGCTTCACATAGTCGTCCATTATCCGAAAGAAGAGAGCAAAGATCGGTAAGCCCATAACTACGTAGTACACATGCAATAGGTATATCATTATACAAGTTAGCTAGCTATATATTATTACATGCACAATTACAAATGATGTCAGTATTAAAATTATTGTTGTGATACAGGTGGTAGAAGAACTCCTCTCTGCAACTACAAGTGCTGAATCAACTCTTGAGCATATGGATACCACTAATTCCACTGTACAACTTCCTTTGTGTCACACTTCAACTGACAGTATGCATCACTCCTCAACTCTCCCTTTGTGTCGTGATCCTATGTCTCACTCTTCTACAATGCCTGATCCACCTACACAAGAGAAAAACCCTAAGAAGAAGTCCATATCTGTGACTGTTCGTGTCAAAGGGAAGAATAAAGGTATAAAATAGATACAGGTGTAATAGTATAGCATGATATAATAACATCATGTTCCTCTATGATAGCAACACAGACTGACACTTGTCCTCAACAAATCAGTATTGGCACACAATGCAACTTGTTAAATGCCCCACCTCTGCAAAGGCTTCCACAGGTGACATCACTTGACGATTCCTTTGTCACTGAAGAGGAAACAGATCTGGACACATCATTTTTGTCAAACCAAGAAGACTACACCACAGAGTAAACACATATAATAGCAACACAAAAATTGAATAATATACCTTTGTGATATCGTAGAGATGACACACAAGAGCTACCACCTCAGGATGAAGTCAAGTTCCTTGTGTATAGGTCCCATCTGTTAAGCCTATTCACAGCTTGCAGATCATGTCACCAACTATGTGATGGTGAGGTTGCCAACCTGAAGGGTACTTTTATCAGCATCAGACAAAGCTGCCATCACTGTGGATACACATGGGTATGGAACAGCCAGCCATTTATCAGAGACACTCCAGCAGCAAACATACTGTTGTCTGCAGCAATTTTATTTAGTGGTTCCACTCCTGGAAAGATTTTCCACTTTTTGGGGTGCTTACATGTAGCATGCACCACAGATAGAACATTTCACCTCCACCAATCACAGTATCTCCAACTGGCTGTTATATCTGTATGGAACCACCACCAACATCAGATACTTTCAGCCATCGCAAAGAAAGACTGCCCTCTTACAGTTGGTGGAGATGGAAGAGCTGACAGTCCAGGTCATTCAGCAAAATATGGATCATATGGTGTTATTGATCTGGATACAAACAAACATATTGAACTTGTACAGGTATAATTGTCAAGCATACACTTTAATGTTTCAATTAAATTTCTGAGTTACAGAGCAATGAAGTGAAATCCAGTAATCATATGGAGAAATTTGGATTGGTAAATGCTCTTCAGTTTTTGGCTGACAACTCATTGCAAGTGATAACACTAGTAACTGACGGTCACAAGCAAATTGCCAAGTACATGGCTGAGGAAAAGCCAGATATTGAACATCGTTATGATGTGTGGCACATATCCAAAGGTGTATATATATATATACAGCTGCATAATAATAATTAATATCATTGGTTAACAGGAATTAAAAAGAAGCTAGCACACTTAGCAAAGACCAAGCAGTGTGACCTCACTGGAGAGTGGATCAAGAGCATTACCAATCATTTGTATTGGTGTGCTGCTTCTGCTCCAGATGGTGATGGTGATGAGATAGTGAAGCGGTGGAAGTCCTTGATGTACCATGTTTGCAACACACATGAAGATTGTTACCATGACCCTCTAGATAGCCTAGAAGAGAGACGAAAGAAATGGTTTATACCAGGTCAGCATTAACTCTACTTTTATTTAACATGTGGACAGTTGTTGTGCAGGGAGTAAGGCAAGTGAGAAGCTTGACACTGTGGTGACCAACACCAGATTGTTGCAGGACATGAAGAAGCTGTCACCATTATACCAAACCAGTAGCTTAGAGGCTTACCACAGTGTGATCAATCACTTTGCCCCTAAGCTATTGGCATTTTCAGACCATGGAATGCATGCAAGGTGACTGATGTGCAATTGAGCTCCATTGTGCATACACTTCAAATTAGATTACTGATAGCAGCACTACACTTCAGTGAGAATTTTGGGAAGGAACAAGCTACAACTGCAGCTGGAGCAGAACGAAAGCGAATCTGTTTTCCTAAACCTAAACAAGGAGAATTTACACCTAAGCCAATTCCTGTTCCTAAAACCTACAGTTAGTTGTGTGTATTCGTTTATTGTTTGATTAATGTAATGCATTCTATAGATTACGTTGCTGAACTAACTGAAAAGACCATACAGTACTGCATGAAGGATGATGAGGATAAGCCCACACTACCCCCTCATAAACCATCATTAGCAAGTGCATACATACACCCAGATAAGGACCACATTCCATTATTTTCACATTATAAAAAATAAAGAGTGACTTGATATTAATGTAATTTATAGACATGCATATGTACATACATTACTATGGTGTTGGTGGAAATTAATGACCTGTGTAATCATCAGAAGGAAATTCACTGCTTATTCGTGATACTGCACAAGAAGGGAGTACCACACGTCTGTGTCGGCCCAAGTAGCCCCAACCCCACCACACCAGTTGTCTGTATGCCAGAAACCTAAACTTTCTACGAAGAAATAATTATTTATAATTATAAGACTTCATAATTAACAATGGAAAAATCACCTGTTCTCCTCAGCAGGGATATCACTAGTTCCATAATGGTGTCGGTGGCCATGAGAGGCTATCAACAACACAACTCTACACAGGCAAGCATTGGCAAAGTCCATGTGCTGTGTGATACAAACAGGAACAGGATCACCAACCAACAGATCTTTGATTTCGTCAATTTCTTGACAGCAAACAGATTCCCTGGCTGTTGGCATTGGCTGGCAGTGATAGCACGTGCACCTGAACAAATAACTTGACTAACTGAGCATCAAATAGTCCCCATTCACTTACCAGTTCGTGTTTCCAATTCGCTCTTCGCCTGAGTCACCTGTTACTACAGTCGTTTCATCTTCAGATTCGCTGTAGGTCCCGGAACGTCTCTCTGGTTCGAACAGATATGGTAGAACTTCATCACGAGCGGGTTCGTCCACCTCCTCTGGCTCTGATATCGCTTCGCTGTCTTCACTGAGATCTGTCGAATAACGCATAGAGCCTGACAGCATCGAATCGCCATCAGACTCGGAGAGAGAACTCGAGGTTAACACTTCACCTGCCATTGTCGAAATATGACAGTGTAACTGTTGTACAACTTTTACGCGGTGGCTCGAGTTGACGTCATAAGGTTGCGGTTGATTTTCCCGGATATGACGTTTCGCTGCTTTTAAAGTTTTATAACTCGATAATTACAAATAATTGAATTATAAAAATTGTTGTTCTGTGCATTGCATGAGTAAACAAACATATTTAGCAAAAAAATTTTTTCCATTTCAGTTGACCTTTAACCACTAAACTGCTGCTATCTTGGCTGATCACCTCACTTAATTTCTGACTTATAAATTCTAGTTATAAATAAAATTTTGTGATTTCATAGATATACTAATAGCAGTACTAGAACATTCTATGTATGTTCTATTAGAAGTCCTCAAAAAATGTGCACTCTATAAATATGTTAAAGCATTGCCACGAGTGCTATGTATATGAAAAATAAAGTACGAGGCACACAGCCAAGATGCTAATAAAGCATGAGGTGAAGCCGAATGCTTTATTAGCATCAAGGCCAAGTGCCGAGTGCTTTATTTTTCATATAGCACGAGCAAGGCAATGCTTTAAATGATTAATGGAGCTTTCTAGCCATGTAGCTACACCATACACTAGGACTCATAATTAACATGCGTTGTACAAACTTTTAGCAGCCCGAATGGATACAAACTAGTTTAACAAAGTAACGCATGCCTAGTTAACCATAGTTTGGCATGATAGACGTTCATCACGTATTTTGGCAGGTTTGGGTCGTAACCCACAATCGATTCTATTGTGACACATGGTGAAATATTTCCGTGATATCTCCAGGACTTGTCCGTTTACATTAACAAACATAACAGCAACATTACCTATCATCGAAGCAGTTATAAAAGCAATCAAGTGGTAGAACTTGTATTGGCTGGAATGATTGCCCACTCAGCACAGTGAGGGTATTAGCCTTCACTGGCTTGAGTGATTAGTCATAGTTTATTATAGTTTATACTTAATGGAAGTTGTAACTTTGAACCATAGTTTGAACAAAGAAGCTGCTGACAGTGATCATGTGTGATACAAGTAAAGCAGTTAACGCTCAGGCTTAACGCTGAAGTATAGCGTGATGGTGGCGTACATGGATGGAGGAGATAGATTGCAGCTTGCTGACCCAAAATCCTGCCGTTGCCTTAAGACTATTGTGGCGCTATCACCTTGTACCGAGTCTGTTTCCTGACTTTCAGTTTTTGACACCCAAGTACAATAGGGGCGCTGCAAGCATTAATTTGTCTGTGTTTGTTTGTTATAGTTGGTTTTATTGTAGCAACACAGATCGCAAGATTTATGAACTAGGAGTTTCAGACCGCAGTTTTAGCGAATGACTGAGGGTTATGCTTGAGGTAAGTTTTCTGTATGAGATATTGCACATACTCCTTTGCATTGATGTTTTTAGGGATGAGACACAAGTCAAGAATGGACTAACCACATGAGAACTTTTAAAGTTTCAGGTTAGTGCACTGTTAAAATGAAGAGTAACCACAACTCTCAAGAAGTTTCAGAAGATTTAACACCCCTGGAGAGTAACCATTACTCTAAAGGAGTAACTGGGGAGTAACACATGCTCTGAAGGTGGTGTCACTTACTCTTCAGAGTAATGATTATTCTCTTCAGAGTGTTGGTTATCTGTCCAATTCTTGATCCAAGAAAATCTGTATTGGTTGTTAGTGTGGAATCTGTGTCTCGATATGGTATTTTTGTGTATCTATATCCTGTTATCCTGTTCTTGATCCAAAAAAATCTGCAATAACACATACCCATGTAATGACACATACCCATGGCTCAAGTGTATTATCAACTTCACTAGTTAGGCACTGGGGGGCAAACACAGAAGGTAGAGCATGTGTGAGGTGCTTACCACCAACCAGAATGTTTTTATAGAATATAGTGAATTTATTCTGCTTGACCTTGGCAGTATTAGAAGTTTAGGACACAGCATAATCAGTTGTTTGACATTTCTGATTTTAATGTATAGTTTTTTTGTAGTATTCACCATGCTGTGACATTCAGTTCAATTGTTTGTGGGTACAATGATGTGAAAAAGCAGCTATCTGTATTATAATCCAACAAAAATTCGTAAGGTGGCTTCAAAATCTGAGCTTTTGCATACACATCATTGTTTACTACACATCAGATAAAAGTATCCCTGTTGCCATTGGCCTACACAAAAACATAGTGCTACTGTGGTCCAATGGTAAAGTGGCAACTGCTTTTGTATAGTACAACTGTATGCAGTTCTATGCTTATGTGTTTATGTGATTTATTTCAGCAAGTTTTTGAATGAGATCCATATCGGCTGCAAGACACCTGGTGAAAGACTAAGGGTCTCCTGGTAAAGACTCCTAGGCTCCTGGTGAACGATTCCTGGTCTGCTCCTAGTAAAAGTCTCTCTCTATGGACTCCTGGAGTAAGACAAAGAGACCGACACTGAACATTGCACTTTACATGCATGTAGTTATATAATATTACCTTGTGTGGTGTAAACAATCAATATAATATGTCTAAATTATTTTGCATAATTAGGGGCGCATTGGAAGTATACATATAGGATGGAATTTCCATTATGTTCCTTACATTTCATTATCTTTCCTTGTGCTTCCACAAAAGTAAAGCCAAGGAAAAACAGCTGAATCATAACAGGAAAGTTCTGTAAATACCATATTTCCTTACTCTAGGAAAGCTAAGATTTATACATGGAAATATGACATTTCCATCATCTTTCAATCCTTCAAAAAGCCAATGGAAAGCTATACCGTTTTTGTAGTGATAAGTACATAGGACTGTAAGTTCATGATTATAAAAATACATCCCTACATACGTACTTTGGAATACCCAGTGCATATTCTAGCTTGAATTATTTCAACTAGTAGGAAAGATATGAGTGAAGGACAGAGGTCAACTTTGGAGATACAGGATACTCCTTGCATGTGAATGACTCCCATTTAAAGAAGAAAACTAGCCAGCTCATTGTGGCTTCACAACCTCACTACAGACAATTCAAACAAAGCCAGGCCACTGAATGGTGCCAAGCCTTTACTCGTGGTTTTCACAAGGTCTAACAAAAGTTGCTGCAGGAACCAGACTCACCAGTTCTGAAGAATGGATAGATTAAAATGTGGTATCTATTGGGTCAGCAATCAAGTTGTGGTAAAACCAGGAAGCAAGGTTGATCACAATTATCAATTATTTTCAAATTAAGTTTATCACGAGCACAAGCACATAATAATTTAAGTGATGCAAAGTTCAAAGGAGCATTTAAGGTGGCACAGAACAGTTTTCATATGAGCTCACCATGAAATTTCCATGTCTGAAACAAGAAAACCATTGCCTTTATATAAAGCACTCTGAACTATCAGGTATCAAAACAGCATTTTGATTTTTACCTTTACTAGCTAATATATTAACACAATTCATGGCTCATAGTATACATCTGTAACTCACTTCAAATGGGCTCGTGATTTTTATTCTTTATCTAATTGTTATACTCTTAAGAAACATTGCTGTTGTTGTACATTATTCAACAGCTGTTGTATCAGATCACCATCAAATTTTCATCACTGTGGTACATACAGTGCAGTTGCTACAAATAAGCGTTGCAAAGTCTATTTTTTTACCTAAAAGCAGGACGAAGTACATATGCATGTGGACTCTAAGTTATTTTATCCTACCATTTACAGTATATAACCAGATATAGTACACGGTTATTAAGAGAGATTGGAAAAAGCATTACACACCAGAAATAGCTGCATTATGTGGTACCACATTCTGTGATTTTACTGACTCCTTTGATGGGATTTGAGAAAGAGAATTAGAGTCAGCTGGTGAAATGTGCCATTATCCTGCTACATACATAGCTTCGTTCATCTGCTTGAACATCTGTATTATACTTTGAAAATCTGATAGTTTTGCACTAGACAACAACTGTGCCAAGTTACAAGAACAGACACATGATGGTAATAATGCATACACACCATCACAGCTTTTAAACTTGATGATGACAACTGTAAACTGTAATGAGTCCATTTCCAATTCCTATTAAAATACCTAAACACTGTACGTATCTATGCTATAACCCAGAAAGTGTATATATGTCTGTATGATATTGCTTTATTACATGGTTTACAATATCACACACCCATTAATACTGTACTCATTCTCAACAAATGGTAACTACAGTTATAAGTACAATTAAGAGATAATTGATCTGTGAATTTGAATAGTACAATTGTAAACAAATAAACTGTACATTCACTAATTATTACCTGCAACTGACACTATCCTAGCAGTAGACTCCCCCACACAAGCAACATTTCTACCAGCCACTAAGCATGCGTCTATTATGCCGGCATAATTTCGGGAATAATAGGTACTGAAAAGCATTGGGGAATATTCCGGAATAATAGGATAAATTCTAAGAATAATTGGTACAAAATTATAAGTTTTTGTTGTGGTGCAGCGTAAAAATCTTTTAGATTTACTACCAAAACAGTGCAAGCATAAAAACGGTGAAAACAATGAGATACTCTAATAGAGCAGTCACTTACTCTAATGGAGCAGTCAACTTCGAGTCCATAATTCTAATAGAGCAGTCACTTGTTTAAAAACCCTAACAAAAATACTAATTTGACACACATATTTGGGAATAATTCGACAATAATAGGTAGACTCAGGAATAAATTTGAGCATAATAGGTGAATAAAAAAGAAGTGCCAGAAAGAATAATAGGAAGATTTTGGAGCATAATAGACTTAAGCCTATCAGCCACAGTGACAGTGTAATTATTATCATACATTGATCCAAAGAAACTGTAGGAGGTGTCAGTTATTCTCATCCCTATTACTCCATCAGATTGTGATATTGTCAAATCATATAACACTGGTCCACATACTGGGTCACTAGTGACAGGATCCCATGAGACTACAGTACTCAAACAACCACTACTAGCAGTAGTGATGTCCCTAACAGGGGATGGTGGGCCTACAATATGTTGAAAGAATCATAACGGAGTGTATGTGAATAAAATGACATTACTGACAAAATTAACAAAGGAAAATAAATAAGTAATGTTTTGCTAACTCCACATTTTAAAATTTCTAATCTTAATCCCGACATTATAGTATGATTTCATACTCATTTCATTGCATTAACTGCACATATAGAAGATCTTTCTCGTGATTGGCATTTGTGAGTCTGACAAAGACATGCTGTGCTTTTGTTTGTTTCAAGGACCATCACCACAAAGATAGTGAAATTCTGCAGCTTAAATCTTAAATTTACCCATTTAAATTTTGGACTGCAACCATCCAGGAGCTGTAATTTCCCACCACATTGATAAGTATCATGACAATCAGCCTGAACTGTGTCAGTGCATACAACGCTTCTTGTACATTAATGATCTCATTGTTGGTGCTGATACTATTGGTAATGGATTTCAGTTATACAAGGCAGCTAAATTGGAGATGTCAGATAGTGGCTTTAACTTGCACAAATGGAATTCCAATTCCCCTTCCAATAATTAAATCAGAACAAAATGATCAGAAAACTAAAATAGAGGCTGAAGGGGTGAATTATTAGAACCTGAGCCAGATAAGCTGCTTGGAATTCAATGGTTCCATGAGCCTAATGAATTTAGATTCTGCTTTGGGGAGTTACAGGCTCATGCAAGAGGCTTACCATCCAGCAAACAAACAGTACAGCATATAACTGCTGCCATTTTTATACCAATGGATTTCCTTAGTCCTTTTGTCATTCTTTTGAAGGTGTTATTTCAAATGCTTTGTGTAAACAAGTCCCACTGGAATTCTCACCTTCCTCCAGACCTGACCCAGAAGTGAAATCAACTGTTAGAAAACCTAAAGGTTGCTCCCCATGAGAAAAAATAATTTTGCACCTTAGGAGCATTAATTCTTGCATGACTTACTAAAGTTGTCAAAGGCTTGATTTCCAATTTCAATTGTCAGTTTCTTTGGGTGGACTCCACGACAGCACTTTGCTGGATTCATAATAAAAAGGTATGGAACCAGTATATACAATACAGAATTGATGAGATCCATAAGTTTAGTGACTGGGAGATAGGGACCCGCCGATTATGCTGGCATAATTTTGAGCATAATAGGTACCTAAAAGCATTGAGCATAATGCCAGCATAATAGGTTAAATATTTGTACGATACTGTAAATTCTTGCTGGATAAATGACAATTGCAAAATAAGATCGATATACTCTAATAGAGCAGTCAGTGCCTCTAATAGAAAAATCATAAAACTGACTGTTCTATTAGAGTATATCGATCTTTTCTCTTACATGCAGGCATGCAGCAAGAATTTATTATTTGTGTTCCAGCAACTCATTTTTTTCTTTCTATACGGTGTTAAACTAGTAGCAAAGCATATGAACTAAGGCATGAACATTGAGCATAATCGAGCATAATAGGTAAATATTGAGCATTAATTTAAGCATAATAGGTGAATTTTTGAGCAGTGCAGCATAGCATAATAGGTAAAATTATGAGCATAATCGGCGGGTCCCTACTGGGAGAGGTTATCCTGGAAAATTGAGGCCTGCTGATTTGCCTTCAAGGGACATCATGGCTTCAGAGCTGACTGACCAGGTGTTGTGGTGGCAAGGTCCAGACTTCTGATAGGATCTACTACAAACTGGCCAACTATTGAAGCATATGACCTCAGCCATAAAGCACAGATGGAGAACATAACCCTAATTACACTTTCTTTGGTAACTATCAATTCAACTTTTGAGGAGTTGATTGATTGCAGCATCAATTATTGCATGTGACTTCTTATGTAATTTGGTTCATTAAAAAGTGCAGGAAATAAACTCACTCATGTGAATCTTCCATATCTCGTACTGAAATGAATCACTCAGAACTACTATGGATTAAGACTTACAGTGTAGTGTTTTTGCTCATTAAATCTGATATCTTCTTTCTTGCTCAGGTCCACAATCTTTGTTAGTCAAGAAATTTGGGCCGTTTTTTTTGATAGCCAGGAAGTTTTGCATTGTAAAGGTCGACTCAACAGTTTATTTCTGTGTCTACTGTGCAAGAACTCAGCCATATTACCACATGATGATGGTCTTGTAAAACTGTTGGTCTTGTGGGCACATCAAAATGTCAAATATAGTGGTGTTGTAGATACTCTAACTTATTTAGGAGTAGCATTGGATCTCCAAGTTGTGAGAAGAGTTGCAATGTCTTGTATGTCGCAAGCTTGAAGGCCCATCATATCCTTCAGTTTCAGCACCAGATTTGCCAAATGAGAGGGTTTAATTTAAGACCATCCAGCGTTTACTCACACTGGTCTGGACTCTTATATATTTCAGATAAGGAGAAGAATGTCACTGAGAAAGTATATGTCTATGCGTTGACAAGAGCTTTCTACCTGGAGCTTTAGGGAGTAGATTTATTTTATTGGCCATGTCTGATAATGTGAAGGCCTTTCCATCATCAGCCAAAGAACTGAATAAGATTTCAAGATCAAAGGAGATAAGTCAATACTTGACCAATAATCACATTACACAGGGTTTTATTGTGGAGGAGGACTATGGGAGAGAATGGTGCAAGAAGTGAAGAGTTGCCTTAGAAAGATTGTGGGTCACACTAGCTTAACTTATGATCAGTTGCTAGTTGAAGTTGAGGCAGTCATCTATGCCCATCCCCTCAACAACTGTATGTGCAAGATGATGTTGGCAGAGTTAGCTATACACTTACTTTGTCCCATCTGATTTATGGATGCTGGATTTCTAAAAGACCAAATTATAGCCATTATGATGTCTCTTATCTCTAGTAAACATGCAATACTCACCAAGAGGAACAAGACTCAGAAACACTTGTTGAACCAGTTTACCAAGCAATGGAGAAATGAGTATTTGACAGGACTCAGGAAAACACTTCAAGCTAACTCACGATGAATTGGAACTTCTTTAGATGTTATGTTACTATTTTGAAGGATGATAGCACTAAAAGAGTCTTTTGAACTCTGGGACTTGCTGAAGAGTTAATCACTGGGAGAGATAGCAAGATTAGAGCCGGATAGGAGGCAGTGAATGCCCAACACATTTGCTGAAGTGAAATATTTTATACTTGTGCTCAGTCGAACTCAAGATTCCAACATTGTCTCACGACTAAACTTTTGAGTTTTGTAATAATATATAATAGTTTGACAACTTGTGTTGCCTCAAACATGGTTACCGTAGTGTGACAGTTATTTTATTACATTTTGGTTTTGTAATTAGGTTTTGTTCAATGATGTAATGAATTATGTAATGCTGTCACATGTGTGTGTAAGTTTTCAGTTGAAGCAATTAACACATTTGAGTGATTTGAAGTGCTAAGCAGCATGAATACCATTGGCTTGTTCCAATTAATTTCGTTGGCAGATCATCAATTAGTGTCCATTTTTATGACCAATGGAGTGTCCCAATAAAGCATTGGAAAGACAACGCAAAATAAAATGTATTTTTAGAACTTCTGAAATATTATTCTATTGGTATGCCCCTAGAATCCATGGCTTTTATCCCCTAGCAATAATCATTTATCAACACACCAAGCTGTGTAATCCCTTCTCTGAAGACTGCTGTGTTTGTGAATTGTGATTCAATTAGGTTTGTGCAATATATTTTCTGAATAGTACCTGTAAAAAATTATTTCCTTAATCACTGAAACTCCAAGAGTATTAAAAATATTTGGCTATAGCTTCAGCTTTCCACTTCTTCATTGCTCGGAAAAGTAATCAAAGAAACTGCTTGAGAAATTTGTGAACATGACAGGAGTTTGCTTAACCATTCACATAATCAAGACACACTTTCTCTTAACAATTGTGTTTGAAAAAACACAATAGACACCACAGGCGGCGGAAAGGGGGGGGGCTAAACTCAGAACGACATCATGCCAAAATTATCCTTCTTGGAGTGGGGCTGAAAACTGTGATGAAGATCGAGATACTCTAATAGAGCAGTCACTCTAATAAAGCAGTCATAGTATTAGAGCAGTATGTAGCGAGTTATGTAAGGATTTATGTAGTCTGTCAGTTATAAATGCGTAGCTGGTGAGGTGGGCAGCTATTCTCAGCTGGCTGTGACCTTTTTTTTTTTGGTCTCACCTTATCAAAGTAGAGACAATGTAGATCATTTCCATAAGTGTGGGTCAGCCCAGCCTCCCCCCCCCCATATCAACCACTTCCCCCACCGCTGATAGACACACTATAAAACAGTTGAGAAGATACTTCAGTGTGTAAAGCGGTTTGTTTGAATTAATAGTGGCATTGATATTACTGACTTTATTACCACCTCTACGGTCGCTTCCACTATGATAGTGTGTTGTTAGGGACCCGCCGATTATGCTAGCATAATAATCAGCATAATAGGTGCCTGAAAGCATTGAGCATAATGCTAGCATAATAGGCAGAAAACTTGTGCAATGCTATAAATTCTTGCCTATCAAAATACATATCCAACAAAAAGATCGATATACTCTAATAGAACAGTCAGTAACTCTAATAAAATTATCAGGTAGCTGACTGTTCTATTAGAATATTCCCCATTGGAACGATCTATGTATCCCAAATCTATCTACCATTGATCTTGAAACATTTAAACAATCAACTACTCCTACTTTATAACTGTAACTTAGCACTTATTGTATTTATTGTAACTTAGCACTCACTGTAATTTAGTACTCATTGTAATTCTAGCACTTATTGTAACTTACCACTTACTGTAATTTAGCACTAGTTGTAACCTAACACCTATTGTAACTTAGCACTTATTGTAACTTAGTACTAATCATTATTGTAACTTAAATTATAGGCACTTATGTTATTGCAACTTAAACTAGGCACTTATGTGTACGTACCGTGTACGTACCGTGTACGTACCGTGTACATTAGCGTAAAAACCCTATTGGGTGTTTGCTAATCAATAAATAAATAAATAAATAAATAAAATAATAAATATACTGATCTTTTCTGTGACATGCATTTTGACAAGCTAGGATTTACAGTCTGTACTTCAACCACTTACTGCTTTTCCATAAAATGCAAAGTTATTAGAAAAACATGGGAACTGAGGTAAAAATATTGAGCATAATTTGAGCATAATAGG
Organism: Dysidea avara; assembly: GCF_963678975.1. Classification (NCBI taxonomy): domain Eukaryota; kingdom Metazoa; phylum Porifera; class Demospongiae; order Dictyoceratida; family Dysideidae; genus Dysidea; species Dysidea avara. The sequence continues at coordinate 39,321,854 of NC_089272.1, forward strand.
TAAATATTGGGCATTAATTTAAGCATAATAGGTAAATTTTTGAGCAGTGCAGCATAGCATAATAGGTAAAATAATGAGCATAATCAGCGGGTCCCTGTGTGTTGTGCAGCACAGTGCAGCCAGTGCAGGTGTATGACAGACACATGTGTATTTTACAGGAACCAAGAAAGCACTGTTTTCATGCATCCACAGCTTTACAGCTATTTCCTGAATGCCAATTAACCAGTTTTGCTGTAGAAACTACCTTGGGGTGGGGTACCTCTTGTTTCAGATTAGATCTAAATTTTCCCAGCCATCACTGAGATATATGCCTTCAAAGTTTACCTTACAGGTGTGCATAGTTTCTTTCATTTTCTTCTTTTGACACCACTTAGAAAAATTGCTATGACTTGCACATATTTGAGTTGATTACCTTCAAATTTTGAGGGTAGTAAGACCATACTGCAGCACCTTCACAGTCCAAATTGTGTACACACCAGATAAAGAACAAGGAAATTATGCACGATTTTTGAAAAAGTTAAAAGAAATTTTTTGTCATGGCCACAGGTTAAACCACTTGAAGGAACAACTTGACAGTTGGTCTGTACATGGAGTGAAAATTGTAGTGCAAAACTTTTGCAGTTTAAAGAAATTACTCAAATAGTCATGGGGTTACAACAAACATGCCAACCATGTGTAACAAGTGCATTCATGATCGAAATACTCTAATAGTACAGTCACCCTTTTAAAATGTACTACAGTAAGTCATTCCATTAGAGTGTTCAAGTCACCATGTAGAGAGTTGAGCTATGTTATAAATCACCCTGTACAGAGATCAGCTACAATCAAGTCACCATGTAGAGAATTAAACAAACCACCATGTATCTAATTCAGCTCCATAACAAGTCATCCAAGAGAATTCAACTAACAACAAGTAATCCTGTAGAGATAAAAACAAATCACCCTGTAGAATTTTCACCCACACAAAAGTCACTCTGTAGAAATATCAGCTATGAACAAGTCACCCTGCAGAGTATGTTACAATAGAGATATTGAGTCACCATGTAGAGAGTTCAGCTACAAACAATTCAAGAGTATAACAGTTAAGCCAGTATCATTGCAGCTGCCTCAACCGTTGATTTCACCACTTTTTCACCATTGCCTTCTGGAGGGCCGCACCCTTTTCACAGCTTGGCTGTTTTAGTATAGGTTATGAATACAACAGTTGATAGGATAGCTTACTATGTTCTAAATTACTCTCGTATGCTTTTTGATTTGCTAGCAAAATCTTTATTCTATCCTACCATATATTTGACCTAGATTAGGCAGTGGAAATTGGGGGTAGGGGGTTAGACTCCCCACTTGGAAAATGCTTGCAAGGAAAGATCAAGATAATCTAATAGAGCAGTCAGCTACTCTAATAAAACAGTCATCTTTACATTTCCTTTAATAACTGGCTTTTTATTATCATTATTTATTATCTAGGCCAGGGGAAAATACAACCAAGTACAATCACCAATGGGACAACCTACTAATGGGGCATGTACAAACCCTTTAAAAACTGGCTTTTTATTATTATTATTATTTATTATCTAGGCCCGGAGCAAATACAACCAAGTACAACCACCAATGGGACAACCTACTAATGGGGCATGCACAAACAGTGCATGGCCAACACATTGTGTGCAGGTAGAAAAGATGCACAGTAATACAATTCTAGAGGAATTGACTGGCACATAAACATAAGGGATGTATTAGTATGCAATTACAATCAGTGATTATCCGACCATGGAGATGTGAGATTGCATTTTAAATTGTGAGAATTGTGATATTGAATCTGACGCCTACAAGCAGTAAAGCTTAAACATCCAACAAATACTTATTACATTAATTTTATGCAATTGTACACAATTTGTGTTACATGATATGTTTAAATAAGGATGGATTAGAGAACTAGATTAAGACATGGTTGGAGTTTGCCAAGAGCAGACCACGGTAAGATTGGAGTATTTCAACTGTCTGTCACCTACAACTGATGGAGCATTGCTGATGGCAGCAGACTTAGCTACATATAATAATATTTACAGCAAGCACAACCATGCACACAGCAATTAACACAGCATAATTCATACACAAATACTGACTGTATTTATTCCGTCTATGTTATGGTGTTGGAACTAATAGTCCAAAAATTCTACCTAGGCTCAAACAAAAATAGACCACAGCCCCAAGTAGTGAATAACATTAGAGTCATTTATAGATTTGAGGTTCGTTTTGTCTTGTTATAGGGAGTTTTTAAAAATAGTTGTTCTAATACTGAATAAAGACGGGGTTAGAATATGTAGTATTGGAACACTATTTTTGCTGTGTAACAGCCTAAGGACACATTTTGTGTGTGTGCTGTGTTTGTTCTCTCCATCAGTGTTCAGTACAATTTAGCAGTAAATATTTATGTAGCTTTCTCAGGGCCCATATCAGTGATCAGTCTGATCACTCTTGGCACTAAAAGGCTTCAGGTGGAAAGCTATGCATCATCACACAAACTTACCAGCTGGAAACTGCACCTTCTTTGCATAATGGCCTGCCAGGTGAGGCTTTTTCCCATCCCATACACGAGTGAAGGTGCCCTAGTTACCCGAGACTAAAGAAACAAGACTATCAAAGTGTTTTAACCAACACAAACTAACCTCCAGCAATTAGTAGAAACTTCCAATCATGCTGTATAATAAGCAGGCGTAGCAACCACTCGTCTTCCAATCAAAATAGTCGCTGTCACCCACTTTCAAACACAAATGAACAGTAGTTCGCTTGTCTAGTGGGCATCATGTGCTAACTGTTTTGATCAGCGCTAAATAGAATTGTCGTACGTTTCTATCACCTCCACGAAAACAGCTGCCCATTATACTATTGTCTCTTCATACAACATGGATTCTATTGCCGGTAAGTGTGAAACCTTAGGCCTTGTAGTTTTCTCAAACATTATTGATTTATTATTTATTTATACATTCATTATTAATGATGTAATTTTAACCGTATTTCATATTATCTTTAGTACTTGGTTGTATAATAACACTTTACATAATTAGTAGCTAACACAGAGTAAAAATAGTCTAAAATATGCAGGATCACTGGGCTTCTAACTATGAAAATTTTACTGGGGACAAGCCCCCAGAATATTACTGTATCTGTTGTATGCTTCAAATTGCATTGGGTAAATTTCATTGTCAAAGTTGCCCCCCCCCACTCTTTGGTCTATTCTGGGAAAACCAGCCTTATCGCCAATTTAAAAGCATCAAGAAATGGTGGTTTTAAGTATTAGTTTACTAACGATTGAAGTAACATGTACCAAATGTTCATGTTTTACACTAATTACTTACCTTCCAGAGCATCTAGAGTACTGATACAAACATCTATACATTTTTAATAGCACTTTACAGTGACCAGCACTGAAGGTCTGACAGCAACATGTGCTGCAAAAAAGTATCAAGAAATGCTAGTTTTAAGTATTAGTTCACCAATGATTGATGCTACGTACATGTACCAATTTTTCACCAATTCCTTACCTTCCAGAGCATTTACGGTACTAATACAATCATCTACATGCATTTTTTATTAGCACTTTACAGTGACCAGCACTGAAGGTCTGTCAGCAACATGTGCTGCAGCCTTAGGATTACATAACTAATTTCAAGGACAGACTTAATGAATTGACTTAATGACTAATAAGGTGTAACAGAAAAGGGGTCAAAGTAAGGAAAAAAATCCCTCCAACCACAGGATTCGAACTGCAGGTAACCCAATGTTTAGTCAGGGCCACACTCAGTCTTCCTCCAGGAGGGATGGATTTTCTTCCTTAAACCTAAAGTATTTATTATTAGCACCTTTCCTTAAACTCTGAACTTACCTGGCAATTACATGGATTATTAAAAAGGTGTTTCTCTGTATTGCTGATGCAAACAACCTGTTTATTCAATAATATGGCAAATGAATTTTCCATTTCAGTGGACCTTTAATTGAGACTTTTGGTTATGACTGTTAGTTCTGTGTCAAGTACTCGAACTGCCATCAGCACCAGTCCTGACACACTCTACTGCTATAAATAAGTTTCTTACAGCTAAGTGCCTCTGGCCGTTGTTCAGACATAGTACTATCAACTATTAGCTCACCTCTGTGGATTAGTACAGTAATATAGCTGCTTGGTTGCTAGCTCACAATACACAGCAAAGGAATCTGACCATAAACACTAATATTATAACATAGAGAATGAGTATATGCTTGTAAGGATAACAGTGCCTTAGTACTCTTACCCACCCCCCCAAATGGGTTGGTGATACAAGGCTAAGTCTAGAGTCTCTCATACCTGTTAATACATTTTTAGGTATATGAAGTTTAACCAGTTAAACAAAGTTAATATAGTGACGGAACACAAAGTGTGTGTGTGTGTGTGTGTGTGTGTGTGTGTGTGTGTGTGTGTGTGTGTGTGTGTGTGTGTGTTGGCAACTGACCTTGTAAAAGAGGGCAGTGCATGGAAGTGGAAACTACAGTTAGGAAGTCAGCTGGTGTCCGCAACAGCCATGAAGAAAAGTGGGGTGGGCACACATCAAGGGGACCTTTAATTGGAATATGAGTGTTGTGCATGCGTTACCAAAAAGGTGACCACATCTTGATGGGTGGACATTAATAGAAAAACAATTTGTTGCACATGCATTATCAGAAGGCACGCAGTGAAGTGTGAAAAAACGTGGAAAGCTTGTTCCTTGACTCCCTCTCTGTGTGGACAGTTGTATTTGCAAGGGTCTATACTTATGGGTGAGGAAATGGAATCATATAACGGAACATGGTCTGGATTGGCTCGATCCAGAGAGGTTGGAGTAATAAGTATGCACCACAGGCAGTCTCAGTGGGGAGACTACTTAGGAAATCCTCTTAATTTCTCCGTTTTATCCATATTGAAGTTAGCTCAGGGTGTGAAAGTGCAGGTGGTTCACCTAGGTGCCCATATGGCCCATTGAATTCTTGTGGCTGCCACAGAATGCTAGAACCCTCAAGTATTCCAACCTCCGGAATCAAGAAAACACTGCTTTCACGCATTCATAACTTTACAGCTATTGCCTGGATGCTAATTAACTAGTTTTTCTGTGGAAACTCCCTAAAGGTGGGGCACCTCCTGTTTCAAATTTGAGCTAAATTTTCTCAGCCATAACTGAGATATATGCTTTCAACTTTTGTCTTATAGGTGTGCATAGTTTCTTTCATCTTCTTCTTTTGACACCACTTAGAAAAATTGCTAAGACTCACACATACTTGAGTTGAGTATCTTTAAATTTGGAGGGCAGTAAGAACATAATGCAGCACCTTTACAGTCCAAATTTTGTACACACCAGATAAAGAAAAATGACGTTATGCATGATTTTTTGAAAAAGTCAAAAGCAATATTTTTGTCATGGCCACAGATTAAACCACTTGAACAAACAACTTGACAATCGGTCTGTACATGGAGTAGCAATTGTAATGCAAAGCTTTTGCAGTTCGAAAGAAATCATTCTAATAGTCATGGAGTCATAACAAACACGCCAACCATGTGTAACAAGTGCATACATGATCAAGATACTCTAATAGTGCAGTCACCCTATTAAAACATCCAGCAATGTAATACAGTAAGTTGCTCCATTAAAGTGTCCAAGTCACCATGTAGAGAGTTCAGTTCCAAACAAACCACAGTATATATAGTTCAGCTACATAATGAATCACCCTAGAGAATTCAACTAACAACAAGTAACCCTGTAGAGATACAAACAAGTCACCCTGTAGAATGTGCACCTGCAAAAAAAAGTCACCCTGTAGAATTTCAGCTATGAACAAGTCACCCTGCTGAGTTCAGCTATGTATGTTACAATAGAGAGATCAAGTCACCATGTAGAGAGTTCAGCTACAAACAATTCAAGAGTGTTAAGCCAGTATCATTGCAGCCACTTCAACCTTTGATTTCATCACTTTTTCACCATCACCTTTCTGGAGGGCCACACTCTTATACACAGCTTGGCTGTTTCGGTATAGGCTAGTTATGAAACAACAGTTGATAGGATTGGTTTATTATGTTCTAAATTACTGTCGTATGCTTTTGCATTTGCTAGCAAAATCTTTCTTTTATCCTACCATATATGTGACCGAGATTAGGTGGTGGAAATGGAGTGGGGGGTAGGCTCCCACTTGAACAATGCTTGCAAGAAAATATCAAAATACTCTAATAGAGCAGTCGGCTACTCTAATAAAACAGTCACCTTTACATTTCTTTTAAAAACTGTAAGTAACTGGCTATTTAATTAGTAGCTAAACACATAGTAAAATAGACTAAAATACGCAGGATCTCTGGGCTTCTAAACTTTACTGGGGACAAGCCCCCAGAATATTACTGTATCTGTTGTATGCTTCAAATAGCATTGGATACATTTCTTTGTCAAAGTTTCCCCCTCACTCTTGGGTCTGCTCCACCACCCCTATGACCTATTCTGGGAAAACCAGCCTCATTGCCAATTTAAAAGTATCAAGAAATGCTGGTTTTAAGTATTAGTTCACCAATGATTGAAGCTACATGTACCAAATTTCATGTTATACACCAATTCCTTACCTTCCGGTACTGATACAATCATCTATACTTTTGAACTTACCTGGCAATTACCTGGATTGTTAAAAAGTTGTTTTTGTGCATTGCTTCAATTTGTTTGATACAAACAACCTAATTATTCAATAAAATATGCTAAGTGAATTTTCCATTTCAGTGCACCTTTAGTTTATCCCTACCTCAAGCCTTAGACTTTTGGTTATGACTGTTAGTTCCGTGTCAAGTACCCAAACTGCCATCCGCACCAGTTCTGACACACTCTACTGCTATTAATAAGTTGTTTACAGCTAAGATCCTCTGGCCATAGTAAACCTTGTTCAGACAAAGTACTATCAACTATTTAGCTCACCTCTGTGGCGTAGTACTCATAGTAATATAGCTGCTTGGTTGCTAGCTCACAATACACAGCGAAGGAATCTGATCTTAAGCGCTAATATCATAACATAGAGTGTGAGTACATGCTTGTAAGGATAACGGTACTGTAGTACTCTTACCCCCCCCCCTCCCCAAATGGGTTGGTGATACAAGGCTAAGTCTAGAATCTCCCATACCTGTTAATACATTTTAGTCATCATACTAACAATTGACTATTTGCGTAAATGAATCAGAAACCTCCAGCAGTTCCATCATTACTCTCGTGTGCCAAAAAACAACAGCATTTAGCTAACCTTCAGATGTCACACCAAGGTTAATATCCTTGTGCTTCACATCATCCAGCTCATCAGATCCTCATTTGGAAATAAAGCAAAAGTGCACGTATACACATATATTCATAATTTGTATGCCCTCAAGACATACACCCCATTCACACTATCCCAGGTTAGCCAGAGTGTTTTCATCTCGGGCTATTGAACTCGGGTTGGCACTTGTTCACACTACTGCATCTGATGTGAGCTCAGTACTGCAAGTGCTGAATAATAATTAGCTAAGACAAGCGCACGAGCTTTTGATTATTTAGGTGCTTAATAAAAAGGAACTGGAATTGTAGCAAAGAAAACATAGAACCAGCTGAAATAAGTTGTATAGTGTTACAGATGCAATGTTTAAGCTAGTCGGTGCTCCTTTCACCATGAATATTAATGCAACATTTTGAGCATAACTGTCACAAAGTCAAGCTACCAGAACTACGGTACATCATAGCCATTTTGAAGAAAAGTTTTAGAGCATAGAATATACTAGCTGTGTGGCCAACAGAAGCAAGTTATATTGTTAACCTGAGTTGGCCAGCACAGAATGCGTTCACATTGTACCCTATCCAGAGTTGGGGCTAACGCGTTACAATTGTAACGCGTTACGTAATATATTACTTTTGAAGTAGCGAAGTAATATAACGCGTTACATCCTTTGTAACTAGTAACTAGTAACTGATTACTAATGTCTGGAAAGAAACTACGTTACAATAGTAACTACGTTACTTCGCTAGTGAGTTACTCCGTTATGGTATCGATGCGTTAATCAGTATTTGCGTTACACTAATAATGCATTACTGTAGCGCGTTACAATACAGTATAGCCATTCAGTAACTTACACAAATTTTGTTGAGCGATCAGCTTTTAAACCCGATTCTTATTAATGCACATCTTATTGTCTCGTGATCCAACTCGTGGCATACAGTTGCTGACTCAGCTCGTTCATGACTCAGCTCAATCAGGCGTGATCCAGCTCAATCAGGCGTGACTCAGCGATGGAGAATGATAGTGACTCTAATAGTGACTCTAGCAACCCTGGGATGATGGTGGAAGATAATTCTACACAGTTACTACGAGATTTTGATAGTGCTAGTTCCACTGAAGTAGCGAAGGCTGGACCAAGAGTTGCTACATTTCATGGGTGGATGTACAAGCACTATTTTCACGTTGTTAGCGAAGATTCAAAGAATTTAAGGGTGCGTTGTATCTTATGTGGTGGTAGCAAGACACTTTCTTCTGCTAGAAACACAACTTCTAATTTCAAGAAACACTTGACTGCTATACATAAGAATGTTAAATTGGTTGCAAAAGAAGTAGACAAACCTGAAACTGAAAAGAGGCGGCAAAGAAGTGATACTGATGATAGTGAACCAAAGAGGCAGTGCACATTGCCAGATGTATTAGCCAGAAACTCCATCCCTGCACAGAAAATGCGAAGTTTGCTCTCTGAGTATATAATAGAGGATATGCAGCCTTTGTCAACTGTAGAGTCACCAAGTTTTCGTAAATTAATCAATAACATTTGCTCCACCCAAATTCCAGACAGAAAATCTTTCACCCTACATCTTGACAAAGTTTACGACTTGATGCTCAGTAAGATTAAGCAGATATTGGAAAAACTTGATGTTGTTTGCACTACTGTTGATGTGTGGACAGCTCATCACAGGAGCTATTTAGGGATGACTGTCCACTGGATAGATCCACAGATGTTAAAACGGCATAAAGCAGCCATAGCATGTACAAGGATGACAGGAAGACACACCTATGATGTTCTGGCATGCAAAATAGAACAAATCCATACAAGCTATAGCTTAGCTGGAAAAGTTTGTGCTACAATCACAGATAATGGATCCAACTTTGTTAAAGCTTTTACAGTGTTCTCAGATTCTGCTAATTGTACTACTGAAGAACGTGAAGACGTCGAGGAAGAAGGAGAGGATGTGGCCTTTGAAAACGTTGATGAACTGCTATCAGTGGACCCAGAAGAAACTAACATTGATGATGATTTAACTCAAGTGCAGTATGACTTACCACCACACTATAGGTGTGCTGCACACACACTTAATCTGGTTGCCAGTAAAGATGTTGACAAATTCCTTTCATCTTCCACTACATCGAAGACTGTGTACCGCAACTCATTTGCTAAGAGTTCTGCCTTATGGAATAAGGCAAGTAGATCTACAGTAGCTTCAGATACTGTACAAGAAGTAACTAAGAGAAAGCTGATTGTGCCCACTGCCACAAGGTGGAACTCTTATTATGATGCAATAGTTAGAGTAACAGAGAATTCTTTAGTAGAATTAAATGAGCTCTGTACGAAATTGAAGTTGCGTTGTTTCAGTGAGCGAGAGTTTAAGTTTCTGAAGGAGTATTGTGTTGTTTTAAAGCCTCTTTCAAGAGGTTTAGACATTTTGCAAGGAGAAGACAACTGTTTTTTTGGTACTGTATTGCCAACCTTAGAAGCTATTATCAAGAAAGTGGTGGCTCTTCGACCTGATCTTTCATCAATGACCATAGGGCTTGCTGGTGCAGTAGAAGATGCCATCAGAGATCGTTTCCAGAAGGTTTTCCAAAATGATAATGCCATCATAGCAGCCATAACTTTGCCAAAGTTTAAGCTCAAGTGGGTGGAATCACAAAGCAAAAAGGATCTGTATAAGCAAACGCTCATCCAAGAAATGCGATCACATGCTACAGATAAAGTTGTGGCTGTGCAAAAATCACAGGATCAGCCAACTAAAAAGAATAAAGATGATTTCTATGACTTTAAATCAGATGAGGAATCAGAGTCACAGAGCAATGTGGAAATTGAAGCAAATGATTATTTAAATAATGCAAAGACTATTGAGAGTCTCCACAGATATCCTGTAGTAAAAAGGCTTTTCCTTTTGTACAATACGGCATTGCCTTCCAGTGCCCCAGTTGAACGACTATTCAGTCTAGGTGGATTAGTGTTAACACCAAAACGGAACCGATTGATTGATGACAGATTTGAAAAATTACTTCTCATGAGATACAACAAGGACTTTTTACATATTTAGTTTTATGTGGACAGTGCTTGTACATATGTAATTTAATTGTATTATTGTCTCACATGATTACATTGCAAATTTATTATCACTTAATTCACTTTATGTCTACTGTCTTGAAATGATATTGCTAGTAAGAAGTAACTAGTAACGTAACTACTAGTTACTTGGTAAAAAGTAACTGTAAATGTAACTGAGTTACATGAGATGAAAGTAACTAGTAACTAGTAACTGATTACTTTTTTGAAGTAACGACCCCAACTCTGACCCTATCCCATGCCAGTCCACCTCTCTTTGTCATGCCATGCTGGATGCAGTTCGGCATGGCTCACTGAAATTTGTTTCAAGCTGTGCCATGCTTTACCCGGGTTAGAAGGGAGGTGTTAGCCAACTTTCTGGACATTAGAATTGCTTGCAGCATGACCTAGTCTATCATGTGAAACACTAACGGTTACTTTCTGCTACAGTCCAATTGTGACTTAATATATTAATGCTTCCTTCGTTTAGGCTTAGCTACTATAAGAACGCACCAGATGGCTAAGGCTGTGTGCTGCTTTGTTCCCCCCCACTTTTCGCAGCATTAGCTTGCAACTGATGCCCCTTCTATTGACAATGTAATGCCTACCACTGCTAGCTATGTACCAACAAGTAGCAAAAAGTTAGCTGTTACCCTTCCCCCTTCTCTTCCCATCCCATCTCTTCAGGTGCCATAATCAGCTGACAATGATGCCTATCCCAAATAGGCATGCAATAATGTGCCAACCAGAGCACAACTGCTAGTGGTATACCCACTGAGTATACTGAGTTTCTATTAGCAATACTTGCATGTACGTATGTTTGTAATTATGCTTTTTTATTGCAGGGTAAACTCAGTCTAGCATATATCCTTTTGCCAGAATACAACTTGCTTGTTATTAATGATTACAGTATAACCATATCACCCAGGTAAAAAAACTTGCATGGATCTTGCTAATCTTGCATCAAATTCTTGCACAAATCTTGCACCAATCTTGCCAATTCTTTCACTTGCGCAAGTGAAAAGGTTCTTTATTTACTTGCACAATTCTTACAAGATTCTTGGCCAATCTTGCAAGATTAAATGTGACCTTGCAAGATCTTACACGGGCTTGTTAAATCTTGCAAGTTTTTTTTACCTGGGGTGCATTCCCACCTACATACAGTGATTTAGCAATCGTGTATGTGTGTGTCATACTGTGTGTGCTCTGAGTTTTTACACTGTGATACAAAAACAGAATACGGCCACATTAATTCATGAGAATAGGGTAATCACAAATGGGATAATCAGATACACACAAGGTTCACATACCCCCTCTTCCTACAACAGCTTACTTGGGTGAAAGGTTCCACTGCCCTTTGGTGGTCCCCCTTTCTGTGGCTTGAGTACGAAGAATTTGGTGGAGTGAAAAACAATTCCCGACACCAAATGTTTCCTTATACCCAAGCATCTGTTGTCTCAAATTAAAACCCATTTTTCACATTGGTCTCAAGTAGAGTTGGAGATCTATCCCAAACAACAGTTGAGACCCTGTACACATACCAAACCACCCCCACAATCATCAGCTTGTGGGAAGAGAAGAGGACTCAGGACAATGAGACCAAAAATCAACCAGACGGAAGAATAACGAGTGACCAACATTATTGGAGTTAATATTATCTACATTAATAAATCTACAGTATCATCCTTATCACAATAAGTCTTATGATAGATTGATTATCGGATATATCTAGATAATCACACAGCTCTATTCCTTACTGATATGCATGCACATGACATATACATAACTGACCTGTCACATTCAACACTATGGAACTATTAATGTTACTACCACGAGCTATGCACTCATACTCAGTGTTATCGTCCTCTAGTGTAACATTAGTGATCACAAGATCAGTAAAAGCATGAGTAGTAGAGTTGAACACCAACTGATGATTAGTTAGAGCATTAGTATCAACAATTGTTCCATTTCTCTTCCAATTTAGATCCACTGCTATTCCATTACGTAATATCACACATTGTAGAGTTACATCACTTCCCTGACATGTTATACTAGGACCAGTAGCTGGTTGAATGAGTGCTGCCATCACCAACAAATGTAAAATAAGCAAACAAGCTTAGCACAACATAACACTTCTACTGTGCATACATTATAATGGAGACCATACAGTGATCTCAAACACAGCATGGGTACATAATGAGACTGCTTAAATATGGTTCCTAAATTAATTGGCTTCAATTCAAATTAAGTTAATTACCACTGTGACTTATGTATTAAGGTCAAAACTGACCAATTGAAATTGTGTTAGAAAGTTTCAGTCAGATAGTCTTAAACACTTGTTGGCAAATCCTTTCCATTGAAAGCTAGAACTTTCATATTCATACAAAAGAATTTTTACCCCGAGTTATGTCAAATAGTATGGGACATACAGTGTTACTCATTCCATGTAGGTCACATGATAGGAACATCACTCATGTACACACAGAGTGAACTAAAGTTACAAAGTTATCTACAGCAAACCAGCCAAGCTGTATAATCTCACAAGTTATGTCATAACAGTTTAATTTGGTATTTTATAAATTGCATAGCTAATTATAATCCATCATTCTAAGGCAAGATAATTTATGTTGATTTCTTGTAGGCATCTAAGACATGCAAGTAAGAAGAGAAGGTGTTTGGAATGTACATACAATGCTGAGATTGTGAGTGTTGTAAATACTGTACCTAGAGACTAGCCTCTGCCCTACACACACATGCACACGCGCACACACACACACGCACAAACACACACATGCAAAGAGGGGTGAGGAGTGTTCACTACACACTTAGGGGGTGTTCAGAAATCTCTACTAGCCAGTTTGGAACTACTCTTGTCTACAACAGCTGGTACTCTGTTTTTAATCACATATACAGCTCTCTTTAAAATGGTACTTAAACTGATACTATTTGCTTAGATTTCTGAATGAAGGCTGTGCAGGTACACTTCAGCCTAGTTGAACTAGCAGGGAGGGGTATTCAGAATTAGAAATACTTATTATAATTAGCTAAAATAGTAGACAAATTTTCAAAATTGACTGTTATTTTACATTTTGTCCAAGATATGATGGCAAGATAAATATACTCAACCTATAATTAATCTACCTATGCTATGGTTAGAGACCAACCACGAGGATCTTTGTGATTTAAAAAACTGAGGCAAAGCTGAGGGATTTTAAAGCACAAAGATCTGAGTGGGTGGTGATTTAAAAAATGGAGGGCGTGTGAACATTATCATGTCATATCTTGCATACAATGTATTGGGTGCTCTTTATTTTCAAATGCAGAGTAAAGGTACATGCCTTCTTTCAACTCAAAAATGTACGCTATTCTTGGTAGCTTACAAATACAGTAACTAGAACTTCACTGGCTACATGCACAATGATGGAAAAGTTGACCAAATATTAATCAAATATTCATAATGAATAGTGACTGACTGCCCACATGATAGTTTGAAACCCTTAAAAATTGAAGCAAGAATCTCTTTAACTTTGTTTGGTCTTGGCACTGAATTTTTGAGGTCCTTAACCATTGACTCTGTGTGACTATGAATGCAACAACAAGATTGTCCTATAGCTATTAAGTGTCTCACTGTATTCAAGGTCATCTTTCTTATGAACCATTTTAGTCATGATTACTTGAAGGGTGTGGCTCATCACTGAAAAACTGCTAAATGGGGGCTTACTTTTGTACTGTAACAGATTTTTATCAACCAAAAAACAACTTAGCTAAGTTAATCCCATTAGCACCACCCTTTGCATAGATAGGAAGAGTCTGGACATTCTAGCATACAAAAAATTTGTAGCTGGTTACAGAAAACACGAATGTCAACAATGAAAAAAAGTCATGATGGTTAAGTACTGGCTGAGAGCAAAGGAAATCCTGAATTCCAGGTTGTGTGGATCCCCAGGCACTTCAAGCTGCCTGTGGATCAAGTCACCACCTGGTCTGGAATCATTTCTACGAGTTATAGTAATATTTTTCTGATTACCTACTTTATTACTAATATTTTTTTGACTGACTACCTGGAGGATGATCAAGACACATGATAGTGTGTCGTGCAGCCAAGTACAGCCAGTGCAGGTACACGACAGACAAGTGTGTATTTCACAGCAACCAACAAACGCTGTTTTCATGCATTCATAGCTCGATAATGGCTACACAGAAATTAACCATGTTTGCTGTGGAAATTCCCTCGGGGTACAGCACTTCTCATTCCAAATTAGAGGTGAATCCACCCATCTATCACTGAGATACGCATCTTCAAAGTTTGTCTTATTTTTTCATTGAGTGAAACCTTTGTTTAGTGGCCACCTCTTAAAGACCACCTTCTTATAAAGACCATCTCCATACAAAGGCCACATTGTAATTAGTTCTCAAAAATAGGTGGCCATATAAGACCATTTCATGGTCCGCTGAAAGACCACCCTCTTTACAAAGACCACCTCGTAATAATAGCTTAGATTCCAAGTATGTATTCCATGACTTTATCAAAACAGCTAGGCTCGTACGGTAAAACCTCACTTAGCGTCACTTTTAAAGACCACTTATATACAAAGACTAGATTGTAATTAGGTTTTAAAGATAGGCAAGGCCACTTCGTGGTCACCTTTTATACAGGCCACCTCTTTACATGGTAACATTTGATAAGCTTCAAACATGTATATTTTGTGACTCATAGAAAGAGGTCAATGTTATCTCCCATATTTTGGTCCACACTTCACTCAAGTCATCTACCATTATTGCTTAGTTTGTACCAGAATGTGCCAAGTCCTTAATCTATGCAAGTGAAATATGACTAGTACACTACAACCTATATATTGTATCAACAAAAAATGAGGTCTCATAAAGAGATGATGACCTTAAGAGTATAGTATTTTTTAGCTGACCTAGCTGTTTTGATAAGTCATGGAACCGCGATGATTGGAACCTAGGTAATACTACAATGTGGAGAGGTGGTCTTTATAAAAGGTGACCATGAAGTGGTCTTGTAAGGTCAGTGTGCCTTAGCCATCTTTGAGATCTAATTACAAAGTGGTCTTTATAACAAGGTGGTCTTTAAGAGGTGGCCACTAAATAAGGGTTTTTACTCTAGAGTACATTTATATGAAGATTTGACCATTTCCACTTTCCGTTTCCGGTTTCCATTTCCACTGTTTCCAATTACCAGTAAACAGTTCCATTGATTTATAATCCTCAGGGTGAAAAAGTTGGTTCTCAGTTGCAGTCTACTTTGCTGTTTATAGAGTTTCAGATGGTGACCTCTTGTATGGAAGATGGGGCTAAGTGTAAACAATTTCAACCAGTCAATATCACAGTAACCTTTCAGTAGTTTATATGTTTCAATAAGGTTACCATGCTGTCTTCGACAATATATATATAAAGAATAAATTCCAAGTTCTTTCAGTCTTGACTCATATGGCTGATTAGCTAGAGCAGCTACAAGTTTAGTTGCCCATCTCTGTACTCTCTCCAGGGTATCAATGTCTTTAGCTAAGTATGGGCACCAAAGTTGGACACAGTATTCTTGGTGATGTCTTACATATGTCTTGTACAAGAAAGTAAATAATTCTTTAGAAATCCTTACAAATGTCCTTTTGAGCATTCCCAGAATCTTCGTTGCACAAGCAGCAGCTTTTTCACAATGCAGGAAAAACTTCAAGGATGATGAAGTCCAAACCCCTAGGTCTTTTTCAAAGTCAACTTCGGTCAATTTTAGTATGGACCTTGGGGTAGTTCATGTTTCCATTATAACTTGAAAATCGGTCTGTACATGGAATAACTATCGTAGTGCAAACCTTTTATGGTTTGAAAGAAATCGCACTAACAGTCATAGAGTTATAACAAAATCTCCAATCATGTCTAAAATTGCGGGATTGAGATATTTTAATAGAGCAGTCACCGCGGGGTAAAAAGGTGCACAAAACAATGCCGAAAAAAAGACCACAGATCGAACCAGGGACCTTCACATGTATCTAACACCCGCATCTTTAACCACTGAACCACTGCTATCTTGGCTACTCACCTTAATTTATTTCTGCTTTATAAATGAAAGTTCATCAACATTTGTAATTCATAGAACTTGTAGATCTATCAGTGGAAATTCTACATGCGTTGTATTGAAGCACTCAGAAAAAATGTGTGCTCTATCAGAGTAGCTATTATGAAAAAGCCTATACCAAGTGTGTCATGCGGCCAAGTACAGCTGGTGCGGGCGGGTGGGTGGGCGACATATTCGTATTATGGAAACAAAAATCGCCGTTTTATGTATGTGTTGTTCCATAGTCTTAATCAGTATAATCGATAACCATTTCTGTTGTGGAAGCTTCCTCAGGATAGGGTATCTTTCATTCCTAATTTGAGTCAAACCTGTCCAGCTATCATTGGGATATAAGTTACGTGCCTTTGTGAAATGGGTGAGGATGGAGCTTGTCTAAACATTTCTGCTTCAGAATTCTGGGGAGGCCACGGAAGACATTTTTGATGTCAAAGTGTTTATTAATGCTAATGCACCTTCATATCGTAGTACCCAAGTATCCTAACTTTATCGATGTTTTGAACTTGAGCAACTATGAACAACGTAGTACTATGGAAATGAGATGGGTTCTTTTACCTCACTTGTATTTTCAACATTTGGTACAGTGGTGGTATTGATCGTGCTGCGGCTGTATTTTACAGAAGACTTAAGTTTCTTCCTTGTCTCCTCAGAAGGAGTCCTGTGATGTTATGGCTGTGTTGCAGGATTAGTCATTCTCTGTTACACTGCACTATATGGTGCACTATACTGTGCTATATTATGTGTTTGAGAGGAGCTAGATTACACATCAGGGCTGTCCGCCACTTTCACTAGGAGCACCAGTTTGTCTACCGTTTCTAACAACTTTAGTGCTAGGAGTGGTAGCAAAGGGTGCTGGTATATAACCCTAGAAATAAAAGTAAAATTAAAAAAAGATATACATGCCTTCAAAAATTTATCTTATTTCAGTTCTTCATTTGCAACATAGACTTTGATGATTCCTGTATAGTAAAGGGGGAAAAGATCAAAGGAATTATCAAGGCCAACCGTATATGCTGGCTTTGGAACTTGCAATTACAAAAACAACTGATATCTGTATTATCCACGCAAAAACAGCCAAGCTGTGAAAAAAGGTGCGGCCATAAAAAACCTGGGTGAAAATGTTGTGAAATCAAAGGTGGTGGCCAACAAATGGTAGCAATGATGTTATGCTAATAAATTTTAATAATGGCTATGTACATTGTTAAAATTTATTAGCACTAACATCATTGCAGCCATTTGTTGGCCTCCACCTTTGATTTCACAACTTTTTTCACCCAGGTTTTTATGGCGACACCTTTTTTCACAGCTTAGCTGTTTTTGTGCAGATAACATTTCCCTAACAACCTACAGTACCCACCTAGTAGCCTTATTATTATTATTATTATTATTATTATTATTATTATTATTATTACTAGGACTGGGTCACACATAACCAAGTAAATTGTTTACGTATAAGACAACTTCTATTTTGTTTCTCTAACTGATGTATAGTAAGTACAGTAGGACCCAAGCATCTGTGTGCCAGTTCAATTATAAAAGTGTTAAGATAAGTGAATAAATCAAGCCCATTCAAATATTTATATAGTAAATTCCATTCAACTGCTCTAACTGAAATATATGAGAGAGAAGTGTAATGGCCACCATTCAATCTCGATTAGTTGGCCTTGACATTTCAGTTCAACTGTGCTTTAGTCTACTACAGAAAGTGCTGCACACCCAAGAACAATAGACTGCCAGTGGAAAAGAAGAAAATTCTGCTCCATACATTTATGATATATGCCATGAGGGTTGGATGGAACATGAAATGGAGAGAAGATCAAGTTATTGTGAAGAGTTCCAACTGTATTTATATAGATACTATATCTGTGCAAAGTGTACATTTGGTACAACTCAGTGGGACCAAACTTAATTTGTTACTAAGAAGTAGGCCTGAGCCAAATATACTCAAATTTTTGCCTAAAATGCTTTCATGAATTTCCCAAAATATTTACCTATTATGCACTTTATGCAGTGTCCCTTCCTAGCTTAACAACATTCCTTACCATAATTTTAGAATATTTTAATTAGCGAATGCTATATTAGAGCATTTCACTACATACTGACTGTTCTATTAGAGAGCATTGATCAAAGGAGGTAAGGCAGTGGCGGATCCAGGGGTGCACGTCCCCCCCAACACACACACCCCTTCAAAAAATTGTATACAAGATTG
This sequence comes from Dysidea avara, assembly GCF_963678975.1. Classification (NCBI taxonomy): domain Eukaryota; kingdom Metazoa; phylum Porifera; class Demospongiae; order Dictyoceratida; family Dysideidae; genus Dysidea; species Dysidea avara. The sequence goes on from NC_089272.1 coordinate 39,340,493, forward strand.
AGATACTCTGATACAGCAGTCAATTACACTAATAAAGCAGTCACACACACACACACACCACACACACACACACACACACACACACACACACACACACACACACACACACACACACACACACACACACACACACACACACACACACACACACACACACACACACACACACACACACACACACACACACACACACACACACACACACACACACACACACACACACACACACACACACACACACACACACACACACACACACACACACACACACACACACACACACACACACACACACACACACACACACACACACACACACACACACACACACACACACACACACACACACACACACACACACACACACACACACACACACACACACACACACACACACACACACACACACACACACACACACACACACACACACACACACACACACACACACACACACACACACACACACACACACACACACACACACACACACACACACACACACACACACACACACACACACACACACACACACACACACACACACACACACACACACACACACACACACACACACACACACACACACACACACACACACACACACACACACACACACACACACACACACACACACACACACACACACACACACACACACACACACACACACACACACACACACACACACACACACACACACACACACACACACACACACACACACACACACACACACACACACACACACACACACACACACACACACACACACACACACACACACACACACACACACACACACACACACACACACACACACACACACACACACACACACACACACACACACACACACACACACACACACACACACACACACACACACACACACACACACACACACACACACACACACACACACACACACACACACACACACACACACACACACACACACACACACACACACACACACACACACACACACACACACACACACCCATCTATACACAAGCAAAACATGTAGACAAACACTTTCAAAAGAAGTACGTACATGTGTTTTGTGTATGCGCTAAAAGGTATATAGGCCCAAAACATAGGGGTAAAAAATAGTTGTTGGAGCAGTGGCAGAGGAAGTAGTTGATATGAGAGGGGGCTGACCAGAGTATAGAATTTCTGGCAGCAGAGGTCTGGGGGGCACAGCCCCCCCCCCTCAGAAGTTGTAGCCATTATAGCTTTCACAACGTCTCAAAGTTCACCAAAATTAATTTCTAGGGTACAATTTGAAACATTTTAACTAAAACACCAACTTTTAATCAAAACAATTTGAGGTTACGGTATGGGCAATCATTCAAAATTTTTAATGCCTATCAATACTTGTTGAGAAGGCCATAAAACCAGTCTACTGAGTCAAGCAGTGTGAAAGGTTCAAAGCCCTTCATATTTAATGTTTTTATGTCACTACAGTACAGTATAGTTTGAAGCAGGTGGAACACTACAAGTTGTTGTAGCAATACATGTGTACATTGCTCAGCTCCAACTATCACTACCTTGTTTTCCGTCACCAAATGCAGCAAAAGCTGTAGGCTCTATATATGGGCAGTTCTGGGGCATGGTGATGCTGTATACAACAGATATGTTGGTGATTTGGATGTTTGCTCCCAAATGTTCATAGTTTATATAGAAGCCCAGAGAGCCTATACAATTTCACTGTTCTTAGCTAATACTTAAGGAGAGAGAACCACCAATGATGATGAAAATAGTGCATATGTATCTTTTACAGTAACTGAGAGAGTGGTGTTCCTCAGGCACACATGACCACAACATGGAAGACCATAAGGTGGGTATGGCAAGGAGTGAAATTACAACAAAACATACAAAAAAGCTGCTAGCTTTTTAAAGGAACTGTAAAGGTGACTATTTTATTAGAGTAGCTGACTGCTCTATTAGAGTATCTCGATCTTGCAAACATTGTCCAAGGGCCCCACCATCTATATGGTTCCATTAATTAAATAATTACCAAATTTTCGTGTTTGACATCATCCAGTGCTACCTTTTAGGCCCCACCCTTTTAAGGTAATAACAAAAGTTTCCCGGTTAACCTAGGGGCAACGGTTTAAAAGAAATTCACACAGTCTAAGTACAAAACCTTCTACTCCAGCCTGTTGTTTTCGCATAAGTCACTCGTGTATTCTTCCTTTGTTTGGTCGAGTGTCTCTCACACCAGTATCTCGATCTTTCTACAGAGTACGCTGCTCTATTTCCATCTGGTGAGTTCTCATGTCGAAGCGTCGAGTCGAATTTTGTAGTATCCAATGCTTAGTTTAACGCGCAGCGCATATGAACTGGTTGCTAAGAATTACAAACCTGGTTTACGAACCGGTTGTACGAGTTCAATGTTTGGTTTTACGTGCAGTGCATGTAAACTGGTTGCTACGTGGCCGTAGCTACTCAAACAGGTTATACAAGTTGAACGCCTAGTAACTAACGCGTGGTGTGTAGTCAAGAACTGGAAAGGACGGTGTCTATTAGAAAACCTAACTCATTAACGAAAGCACTTGGGAAAAAACCCATAGTTAATTTTGACGTTTGTGTATCGTCTAACACAACCCCGGTGAGTATTAGTTTGTGCACTTCGTAGTTAGTCCTGTACATTAATTATTTATTTAATTATTTATGATGTCATTTCTTATTATTTTTATTACTTGGTTATGTAATTAGTACTTTACAGTGACCAGCACCGAAGGTCTGACAACAACATGTACTGCAGCCTTAGGATTACCTAACCTAATTAGACCTAATGACTTGACCTAGTGACTGATAAGGTGTAACATTCTTTGGTCCCTAGAGAAATAGTTACTAAAAAATTGTTGATGAAAACCATTACTATAATAGAAATTTCCTATTTGACCTTTCATTTTGCAATGCTAAAAAGAATAGTTCCCTAGTTGGGTTAAATCACAAAGAAGCTAGTTTCCTGGCCTTAAAATCCTCTCAAGGATGAGATGTTCTAACAGAGCAGTCACATTATTGTAAAGTCTCCTCCCACACCAAATATTGAAAACATCAGGACAGGAAACTACTGGAGCAGCTTTAGCCAGTTCTAATTTAAAATAATGATTTTCATGTGAAAGCATAAATGGAAACAGAAATCTAATAATCAACTTTGGTTGGCAGCCTAGCCTCACGAACCAGACCCTATTTCTTGGGGGTGGCACTTATCAGAAAGGGTCTACAGTTATAAGGTATTGGCAATGATAGTCTAGAAGCAAATCAACAGAGGATTACTTCACCCTTAATGAACTGATAACATATTGTTCACTCAAACACACATGACCTATACCTTACATTATATACACTAGGCTAAATATTACACTAAAAAAGGCTCACGTAAGTTAAATATGTGACTGGATCTACGAAAACCGTTCTTATCGCCCAAGACAGGAAGTTTGATTTTTTCTCACAAACACAAAACTTAATGAATGCACTATCAAGTTCCACTGCCACAGTCAACCAGAGTAAAGTGGTCTGCTTTTGCTGGCTGCTTTTTTAAAGCACAGTGGCAAGCCGTACGAGTGGTCTGGGTTCTTGATGGAACCCTGGCCAACCAGGAGATGGCTGTGTGTGGTTATACAGCTCCGTGGTGCTGGACAATGACCTGTGTTGTAAATTTCTTTTCATTTTAGCCAGTTCTGGGGACTGAATAGCCCATAACTTGGCCTAATTCATCCCAACACGTTTCTTTTCAATTTTTGAACACCATCTTGCCCGCCTTCCTGGGCCCCTGCCCCAACCCTTCTGGAGCTCGCCTGATACAGACAACCTCGGTTTAAAAACTATCTAACATGGCGGGAAACTTAGCTGTTGGCTACTTCTTCAGTGGATGATCAGGAAGGTAAGAAATTGTTGTGAAACATGTGAAAATTTGGTATGCATAGCTACCACCATTGGCCAGCTACAACACTTTGAATATTTAAAACCGACGTTTCTCGATACTTTTAAATGGGCTGGTTTTCCCAGAGACAGTCACATATATGTAACAATAGTTAGCCTTTGACACTGGTTGGCCTCCCATACCATACTTATACTGGAACCTATTATCAACCGATAACAATTCCGCATACTTTTGGATACTTACATGTTGTTCTGAAGCCTTGTGCTGTCTTCTTTACTGATTTTTGCCTATTTTGTACCTGTAGAGACCAATTTATCATAGACACTGTATGGGTAAGTTTATCTCATAGATTATCACTTACTGCTATCTTAGTTACACCACCTCACTGTGGACAAAACTGCGGAATGAAAGTAAAGGAATATACCAAGCCAGCACTTTCATTCTAATGTTATCCAGTTAAAAAAGGCTAGGAGGAAGTAGCGGACGAGTCAAAATAAAATGATTCAGAGCGTACGTGCAGTGCAAGTTGTAATGCGATTTGAAACTTGAAGTCAAGGAATGAATTGTAGTCCACAAAATAGTGGTGTGCGATATCAGGATTTTTATTTCGATATTATATCGATACGATATTGGGGTAAATATCGAAATTCGATACGATTTTCGATAATTTTTAATTGTGTGGGTGGTGTAATTGCGTGGGCGGCCGATATTTATAAATATGCTTGAAATACAATTTGCACACAAACTATTGCATAAAACTAATAATAAGCCTAGAAAACTGGCAGACCAGTTTTTAAAGTGGCTATATAGATAGTACAGAACCAGCCTTCATTTCTAGCGTGATTGCGCAATCACACACTAAATCCTGTAGATTTATCGAAATATTGTTCGATATTTCGATAATTATCGCAAAATATTACCTTTTCGATAAATAACGAAATCTGCTAAAGCAGTTATGTATCGAAAATCGATACGATAACGATATCGACAAAATTATCGAAAAATCGATATTTTTCGATATTCGCACATCACTACCACAAAAGCACTCTAATGTGATGAAGAGATGGAATTTGCAAAGTTTCTAAAAGAAGTTTTTAACCTGGGCTGTGGAAACACTACAAGGGATGTTTCAGAAGACCTAATAGGAAGAAAGGGTGAGGTGGTAATACAGCTTAGTTCTTGGATGTTGTCCATGATTTATTACATAATAGTTATACGGGCACAATGTGGAGTCTATGAAATTTATAAACCCTCAGGCCCTTAGTAGCGCCCTCGCTTCGCTCGTGCGCTACAGCCCGGGCCTTCGGGTTTATAAATTTCATAGACTCCACATTGTGCCCGTATAACTGCTTTAGACTCTATTTCACATTACACTCAGATTACTTACCTCATCCACGGCTGTTTCTGCTGTAGGCTCGGCTAAAGCGGCTGGTTTTCTTATGACAATACTAGTGCCATGGCAACTATGCGTCCTCACGTGACTAAATAATCGTGCTTGTTAAATCTCTGCACGTGAACAACGCATAGCGATTGGACAAACCCGATTTTGAGCATATGTCATATTGTGCTTGAAGGCGTGGAGTATATTAGAAAACAAGGTGGAGTATATGAGATTTATTACCAACCCAATACAGCCTAAATAGAGTCTAAGTATTCATTATTTCTCCTTGTTACAGAGAATAATGGAGTTAATAACCTGAATAACTCACCAGGGCAAATATGTATCAGAGACAAATCTAGGATTCTAGTAGGCCCAAAACATCTAGTAGTGTGCCAAAACTGGAGACAAGAAAAGTGATATCAGTCAACTGGTAGATTTCCACTGCTATACATGTGAGAGTGTCACTGGCCAAGTGATTTTTGCCAATCATGTTTTATTTAGCTCTGCCTAAAGTCATGGGTAGATGAGCACGGATCACCACTGTGACATACATGTAGCTAATAGAAAAGGCAAGGAAGCAGCAAGTAAAACACTAGAAGATGCAGTAAGAAGACTGTATAATACACTATGCAAACCAGCTATTTTAAGCTAGTGTAGAGATTTACCACCAAAACTACCAGCACAGCTGCAACTACTACCGATTAAGAATAAGCCTGAGTCAAATATGCTGGCATAATTTAAAGCATAGTAGGCATACTTACTATGCTAGCATTATATGCTAACATATTGTAGTAGTATCGTAGTAGTATCCTAGTAGTTTTATGTACATTATTGCTTGTTTATTTAAAGATGGCACAACACGTGTCAGCTGAAACCATTGCAAATACTGTAAGTAATGACAATAACCATGGTGGCATGAAAGTGTCAGTGAGTTCTAATGATGAAAGTGAGGATAATCAGGATAGTAACAATGACAGTGATTAGATAGACATATTTACTGATGGTGAAACTCAAAAGAAGGTAACAGAAGTGGCTTTTCTACTGGTTTATCTTATTCTAGTCGGAGCTCACAAGATGTATTGTCAAGTTCCACATCAACAGAAAACCTGATGCCTGTAAGGAATCTTTTATAAGTATTGAGAGATCCTCAAAAACCTGTTCTTGCCAGAAAGTGTAAGTTTCCAGTAATCCACTAATAGGAAAATGTAGAAAAACGTGTGGAAACTCATCCTCAGATCCAAAAAAGGTAACTATTCAGCAGCATGCCCAGCAATATGGCAATGAGCCTTGTGTCATATCAGCTGGAAAGTTATTTTGCAATGCCTGCAGATAGGAGCTGAGCTTGAAGCATAGCAGCATTAACAATCATGTCAAGTATATAAAACACAAGAGAGATAGCTAAAGTTTTCTACAAAAAAGAAACAAGAGGAAGATATTGCAAAATGCATTGCAGAAACATAATAAGGTATTTCATTTAGTTAGTGAAACTTTGCCAGAAGTTTTTTGGGTCAAAGTTTTACAATCATTTCTAACAGCTGGAGTAAGAATGAGTGTTTTAAAGATATTCTAGAAGAGAATAGGTATCAACTTACTGACTGAAAAAAATTGTTTGATTTGGTTCTCCCTATTCAGCAGCAGGAACAAACACAATTGCAGCAGACAATCAAATAATAAAAAGATTTCTTTGATTTTGACGGCACCAATTGACTTCGTGAAGCTCTAGCCATTGTGGTACGGTACATTACAAATGATTAGAAGGCTGCAAATACTTGCAAAAAGTTTGTGTGGTGAAGAGTTGGCTAGAAAATTTATCGATGTTGTGTTTGTCAGCCACTGATAAGCTATTTACTTGCATGAGGGACCGATATACAGTTAAAAATATAGCTGTTAAACACTTAAAATTGTTTATCCTTATCTGACTGACATAGGTTGTTTTTCTCACACCACCGATCGGTTGGTGAATATTTCATAACACCAAATCTATCAGATTTTATGACTGGATGGATCAACCTTTTTTCTCGTAGCTCTAAGACAAAAATGATGTGAAAAGAATTAACTGACAGGTAAATGGCTAGCTACAGTGCAACACGTTGGTGGAGTAGGGGGAAACTGATGGAACAATTGCTTATTTAATTTGGAGATGTAGAGGGGTTTTTTAGCAAATGAAAACTTGGGGTCACCACACATAAGGTCAAGGCAATTAGCCACTTTTACTGATGCACAGAAAAGAGTTTACCTTGAAGTTGAATTGGCTGCAGTGATACACTGGAGAAATCCCTTAGCCTACTCTCTCTAGAAGGTGATGGACCACTGATTGTAAGCAATTAAGGTAGTGTTGAAATCATTACGTCTGCTATTCATACTTCGGATACTCCTAACGTATGTGGTGTTATCAAAAAACTGTCATCTAGAGTTGAATTGTCAGAAAACTTATTTGACTATGCCAGAAAGAGTGTGCAGCCTAGAGTGGATAACTTTGAAAAGCAGCTTTCAACCAATTTTAAGAACTCTTTAGCTGCATTTTAAAACTGGCCAGATTGTTTTCTTCTCAGAAACTACATGTCATACAACCACAAGCAGATGTTATTAACATACTTCAATGCTAAATGCTCCAAACATTCTTATTCCCCCAGCGACAATCTAGTATACAAGACTACGTACTTTAGTGTTTTTCTGTATCTTAATAAAATTTTTATACTTTGTACACATTTAATTAGTTTATAATGGTATGTGCATAATATTTCACTTGCATAATGAGAGCATAATGGGAATGACATAAGGTATATTAGGGAGAAAGTTTGGGAAATTCCCGAAGTACCGTAACTTGGACAAAATATTGAGCACATTTGACTCAGGCCTAATTAAGAATCTGTCTACTGGATCCATGTCCAGTAATACATGTCGTGAAATAGTGTGAAACATGTACGCTGTATCTGTTCACTGCAAAGTTAGAGATAAGGACATTGGAGCTATTACATCATTGTCTGTACTAACTTCAGTTAATGAAAGGTGCCAAAGCACAACTGTAAATGTGGTAGATGGGTGCATGAATGCTGTATAGAGGAGGTGCTTTACAGCAATGAACAACAGAATTTTATACTGATAAATTTACTGTGATGCACATATCTCATGCTGTGTATACTGATTGCCATGGTTTTTCGTAACAATGCAAAACCGACTGTATTGCATGGGCTATGTGTCATAGTGACAGAGTTTTGGCAAGTATTAGAACTAAGGCACTATAGTTAATAATTCATATTGGCTGTTTGTAATGATGAGTACCAGTGGTCGATAACACATATACTTTGCATGCTGCTTCATAAATCACTTGCTGTTTAAAAGTTATATACTGTACAGCAAATCAGATGAAAAAAGATCACAGGATAGGGGAAGAGCATACAGTTTTTACTGGATGCTGATCAGTGTTGGGCAAGTTACTTTGTAAAAGTAACTAGTTACATATTACATATTACTTGCAACTGAACTATTTAGTTGAAGTTACATATTACCCATAAATGGATCTGATTATGACTTACAAAATCCTGAACAATTTAGTATCTGAGGACAAAGACTATTTTTTTACTGTTAATACCAACCCCTACCGATCTAATGGACTCAAACTTTACAAAAATCGCTTTAACACTGCTATTAGAGGTCATAGTTTTTCACAGAGAATCGTCAATGATTGGAACACCTTACCCCATGAAATTGTATCTGCACCTAATGTACTGATATTTAAGACTAAATTAGACGTATTTTTATATGACCGCCGGTTTGATTTTATTTAGATGTACTTGAGATTGGTTTTTATAAGACTTTGTCTTTCCTTATACCAATTAACAAATAATAATAATAATAATAAAACAAAGTAACTATAATAATAATTATTACATACTATATTACTTTGTGTCCACAGTCGCTGTCACATGTGAAACTACCACCTTATCACATGACATGACTGCGTTGTTGGACAATGTGCAAATCTTGGTTATAAGTAAGAAGCTGGTGAATAAGCTTCATTCAGTAGGCCTCGTTACTTCGTTGTGGCTAGGTGTTACTCAGAGGGTAACTAACAAGATTAGTAACTTCGTTACTTGTAGTAATAATATTATGTAATATTAGACTCGTTACAGTAACTATATTACTTAGGTAATGCATTACATTTTTAAGTAAAGTAACTTGCGTTATATTACCTGTTTTTATAGCATATTTCGTTAGATTACTTACTTACCACAAAAGTAATAAAATTACATAACGCGTTACATAAGTAATGCATTACTCCCAACACCGGTGCTGATAGGCCGTTCCTGCATTAAGTTACATTTCAAAGTACGAAATTTGGTTGATACTTGGTAGATTATGCCAACCAGTCTTTCCAAGGGGAGACACTTACGATAGACATCACCTTCAGGAATAGGGCCTGGTTCACGATACAAAAGCTAGTCTGTCTAAAATAATGATATATATATATATAGTCTGACATCACCTTCCCCTTTGCAAAAGCAGTAAGGGTCTCGTGAAAATTAATACATTTTATATCATTTCAATATATAACTGCTATAATAGTTACATCAGATGATCGCCTTCCAATTCAAACAAAGCATTGTGCTGCCAAGGTGATTTGTGTGTGAACATCATTGACACAGTTAGCACAGAATTTCTGTGCTAGAAATGGGTACGGGGTTTGCACCAGACCCTTACTTTCTGCTAAGAGGCAGGCAGCTCCAGACTTGGCTAAAGGATGAACAATTTTAAACCCACAATCTACATTCGTCGAGAAGTCATGACTAAACTCGATTAGATTAGACCATGGACAGACCTGCCAACCCTCACAGATTTACAGTGAGACTCACGATTTCACTACCAAGCTCAGGTCTCACAAGCAGTACTCTAAACTCACGGATTTTTAGTTGGGATTTCCTTGACTACGTAATTGTGGTACAACTAATAATAATAGAGGCAAGATCACATGATTACAAGGCGGGCATTGTAGCAAAGATTTTCCTTTGGCATTCTATTCAATACCAATGCATTGGAGAGTATATGGAGCAAGATCTGGAGTTGATTTTAAACGGTCAGAACTCTGATCAGAATACTAACCCTGAAATGCTTGGTTTGCGCATCACACAAGAGGGTTTGTAACCTATATTAGGGTTTTTAATGTAAAAATTCGACTTCTTCAAAATAGTTTGCTAACTGCCGCTACATGTTGGACTAACTCTCACTTGAATACAGCTGCAGTGGAAATAAATTCCATACCTTCTTGGGGTAGAAATTGATCAAAATATCTGCAAAATCCGACATTACGAGCTGTAACTCGCAGACGCCTTGATCCTTTATCACAATACTGGAGTTCAACCTTCCTCTGTGAGTAAACCTTCACCTAAAAGTATTGGTAGTTTGATTGATGAGACAGGTTTCCTGTCGCTGCATCATTTGAGCACAATTTTGAGTGCCAAAAATGGGTTTTCGTCTACGGACACCAAACGATTGAGCCAAAACTTCCTCACATCACAGTAGTAATCATCCATCAACAAAGAAGTCACATACGAAGTATGGTTAAGTTGTGATATCTCTAACCATCTGGGTGAGCATGATATAAGGAATAATTAGCCGGAAATCACACCTTGACAACATAATGTGTCCACTTAACTGCTTAATCCTGACGTAAAACAACTGTATGATCCCTAAAGTATGACTAGAAGTGAGGTTATCATCATCAGGAATCAAAAAATACATTTTAATGGCGCTAAGGAAAATACAATTAAGCTCGCATGATTTCTGCCATCCAAACACTTGATGTCTTATGCAGTGCTACTACAACTGTGATTTTATCCTTCAATATAAATATTGCCTGCCCAGTAATAATAAACAAATAAATGTAGGCAGTTTATATCATTACTGACTACAGTCAAACCTAGTCACATGAGCCTAGGCTAAGTACGTTTGTAGCTGAATTGCAGTGACGATAACTTCAATATAAGTTGTACTTTATGGATCATACAGTTGTTTTACACCGAGATATCTATGTTTAAGCAGTTGAGTGGACAAGTTATGTAGCAAAGGTGTGATTACCGGCAAATTTTGTCCTATATTATGCTCACCCGCATGGTTAGAGATGTCACAACTTAACCATGCTTCCTATGTGACTTCTTTGTCGATGGATGATTACTACTGTGGTGTGAGTAAGTTTCGGCTATTAATCATTTGGTGTCCGTAGACGAAAACCCATTTTTGAAGCCCAAAATCGTGCTCAAATGATGCAGCGACAGGAAACCTACCTCACCAATCAAACTATCAAATGAATGATTTTAGGTAAAGGTTTACTCACAGAGGAAGGTAGAACTCCAGTATTGTGGTAAAGTATCAAGGCTTCTGAGAGTTACAGCTCGTAATGTCGGATTTTGCAGATATTTCAATCGATTTTCTACCCCAAGAAGGCAATGGAATTTATTGCCAATGCAACTGTATTCAAGTGAGAGTTAGTCAAACATGTAGCAGCAGTTAGAAAATCATTTTGAAGAAGTTGAATTTTTACATTGGAAACCCTATCTATATGCAGTGGCTAAAAAACCTATTTTTTACAACTAGCCCAAACCTGAGACCGGGGGGGAGTGAGTACATATGAACAAAATTTGTGTTTAAATTAGTACGTATTTTGTGTTCTATATTGTAACAATTGTTGTGTAGCAAATGTTAGTGAAGGGAATGATTGAAGGGATTCCAAGGGAGTGTGGGAGCATATTTACCTATTTGAAACATAATTGTGGCAAGATTGAATCTGAAAGCTAAGTGATTGAGACCTGGAACTAGGAAATAGCAAACAAACTTGCAGTGACATACAAGTCAATTCAGATCAAACTATTGTTTTATAAGATTTTAAAGGCAATTATTTTATATCAATAGTGGACTGTGAAAATGACCATGACTAGCTATAAGTTGTAAATTTAGTGGACCACAAGTGGAAAATTTTTGAAAATGGCAATCTCAAGACTGGATCTTGAGGTACTTTTAGTCAAATCCCTGTAAACATGCACAACACGTGTACGTAATTTTTGACTTCATTCTTTTCTGAGATGCGGCTTGTTATTTAGTCTGACTTTTACAACTAGCCAAATCACCATTTACAACTAGCCAAAAGTCATGTACAACTAGCTTTTTGGCCACAACTAGCCCCTTTTTTAGCCCCTGCTTATATGTGTTTGGGCGGGAGTATTGTATTTGCTTTCAGCCTCTAAGATGAAATTGACACATCTCTAAGTCATCACGTGATATTATAAGCACCTAGTGGCTTATATCAATAATTTTCCATAGTCCAGTTATGTGTTGCAACTTCACAGCAATAAAAGAGTAACTATTTCAACACAGTGGCTTCTGAGTAAGTACATTTAGCTAGCTAGTGAAATAAGACTCATACACACATATGTGACCGAATTTGCGAAAAAGGGTCTTCCACACACATCCAATTTACCAAATTAGACAACTCATAACTTCAGATTCGAACATGCTATTGACTTGAAATTTGGTCAGTAGTGAGCACCAACATAGCTTAGTGGATGAAAACACTTTCAGGTTAATGTTAGCGATTCTGGGAGAATCTTAAAATTAATGAAAATAATTTTTATTTAGCATAGCCTTGTGTAGTACTCCCTGAGGATCTCATAAACACTTAGTTTTTAAAAATCCATTATAGGATGGTGGAGTTATAAGTAATTTTGTCCTTTAAAATAGGCAAAATTTTCTCCGTATCTTTCCATTGAAAAGTCCCAAAAATGGCACAATTGAACAAATGCTTATAACTGAGCTTTGCAATAACATTTTGAACTTCTGTTTTCTGTTATAAATACCTTAATACATGGACCACAGTGTAACCTTACTTATAAGACTCTATGAATAAAGGTCACCTCCATAGAAAGCCACTAAATAGTTGCATGCATTTAGCATCTTGCAGATGACAAAACAACATACACATGGTGAAGTGTAACCCTTCTGTTCCAGTCATCTCCACTCAAAAATACAATGTGCATGCAAAGCAAGGAGTTGTACTGTTGACTTATATGATTATTTTGTCTCTTAATGTACAGTTCCTTGACAGCTACTAAAATGGTGCATCAGAGATGAGCAATTTGTGGTGTAAATTTGCTGACTTTTAGCATAGTAATATTGAAAACTATATGGACAAAAATGCTCACCTTGGTGTAACTAACATGTGCTGGGTTGTTTCTTGCAAAAAGAACATAACATTGCGATAACTATATTGCAAAATAATCTTATAATTGGCATAAAACTCCACACAAACATAATTGTAGCAGGAAACTAACTGCACCATCGTATACCTTGCTCCCAGAAACCCTACAAACGATCCAATTGTTTGATCAGTTGCTCATATGGCAGCGAAATGATTGTGCCAACTATCCAATGGAGGATTTACGGAGAAAATTTTATGCAAAAAATCCGGAATCGCTATTAATTTGTTTTTTGAGCAAGGAGTTATGGTTTTCTGAGTTCATAGAATTGGATGTGTGTGGAAGACCCCTTTTCGCAAATCTGGTCACATATACTGCAGGTCTAGCTATAAAAGGGTTGCCTATTTAGGGCGTATCGCGAGCAAACGCGACTTTCCGTTTTACGCATGATTACAATGTTGGTCAAGAAGTCAACATTTTAAAAATAGTTTGACAAAGCGTTTTTGATTCTTCAAAGGCAAGGTGAGTTAAAATCATCCAGTCTATCATTCTAAGTAGTAGCAAAGTCTTACAAAGAATGTTTTCAGCGAGTTTTATCGCTTTCCAAAAACCCGAGATTGCGAGAAAATTATTTTCTCGTTTAGCCTTCACCTTACATGCTGGATATGTTATAGCTCGAACCTTTCTGTATAACATACTTTCTGTTCTGAAGGCTGGCTAACTCTTGCTTGCTAAAGTTAACCGAAACGTTCATTTTCTGCATTAGCCGTAATACATTTTTGACTTAGCGAACTCGGAAAGTATGTGGAAAATTTACGGTAAAACGACCACGCCTTAAAAAGGTAACCCGTCTATTCCATGCATAGATTACCTAGTGATGCACAACGTGTTTTAAATACTATATTGATGCCCATATGAAAATAGGCATGTGTATACGTGTTGCATGGTAAAGGTGGTCTACCTGCCCAATGTATGGGTGTGGCGGCTATTGCAACTTGCTGTGTTAGCAGTCCATTCTGGATATCAAGACCAAATCTCAAGGTTTTTCTGTTTCCTGGGTTGGCAGGACTGCATGGATATAGAGATACACACAGATAGTTGAGAGAGAGAACCTCTACTATCTATGAATATATATTTTGCCTAATCCCCGTGCCTACGTGACACTCTAGAATATGGTATGTACACGATAATCTATGACATATCAAACTCACTGAAAGTTTGGCACTCCATCACTGTGATATAACTCAACAATGTAATGATTACTGTAAACCTCTCAGCTGAGTTTCGAAACATTGCCAACCTCTTCCGCTACACTGCGAACTACAATCTGGCTACCGAAAAACCGAGCAAAACTCACTGCGCAAACTCGAAATAAGCGCCATCGGAAAGAATTTGTGCCTTAATTTTAATGCAGGATATGAACCCTGCATTTATGACCTGTGGGCTACATGACAGTGTTGGGAGTAACGCATTACTTATGTAACGCGTTATGTAATATTATTACTTTTGTGGTAGCAAAGTAATATCTAAACCAAAACAGCCAAGCTGTAAAAAGAGAGTGCGGCCCCCAAAATGGCCAGGATGAAAAAAGATGTGAAATCCAAGGTGGCGGCCAAAAAATGGTACTTTTGTGGTAGCTAAGTAATATCTAAACCAAAACAGCCAAGCTGTAAAAAGAGAGTGCGGCCCCCAAAATGGCCAGGATGAAAAAAGATGTGAAATCCAAGGTGGCGGCCAAAAAATGGCCGTGATGGTAGGTTAATGGCAAAAATTTTAATTACGACAATTCAGGTGAATTTGCGTTGCCTCCTCCACTAGGATTCGGCACCAAATTCACCTGAATTGTCGTAGTTAAAATTTTTGCCATTAACCTACCATCACAGCCATTTCTTGGCCGCCACCTTGGATTTCACATCTTTTTTCATCCTGGCCATTTTGGGGGCCGCACTCTTTTTTACAGCTTGGCTGTTTTGGTTTAGATATCACTTCTTTTTGTATTGCAAGCCACAAAGCCAGCCATTAACTGGCTTTGGTGCTTCCTTCTAACTTGTTTTTTTCTTTTCAGCAGGAATTGTGGAACAAAGAAAGAAATGTGTGTACAGTTTTTGTCTGACTAAAAATATTTGTATATTTAACAATGAAACATAATCATACTGTAGGTAATAAGGTGACTTCGTTTGTAGCTGAACTCTTTTCAGAGTGACTTGTTTCTAGCTGAACTCTCTACATGGTGATTTGTTTCCAACACATTTCTACAGGGTGATTTGTTTGTAGCTGATCCCTGTAAGGTAACTTTTATCTAGCTGATATTTCTACAGGGTGACTTGTTTGTAGCTGATCTCTCTATAGGGTGATGTGTTTGTAGCTAAACTCTCTACATAATGGTTTCTTTGTTGCTGAATTCTCTACAAGGTAACTTCCTGTAGCTGATCTCTCTACAATGTAACTTCTTGTAGCTGATCTCTCTACTGGGTGACTTGTGTCTAGTTATACACTCTACAAGATGATTTGTTTGTAGCTGATATCTCTACAGGGTGATTTTTTATAGCCAAGCTCTCCGCAGGGTGATTTGTTTGTAGCTGAACTCTCTACAGGATGGTTTTTTATAGCTAATGTCGCTACAGGTCACTTGTTTCTAGCTGATCTCTCTACAGGATGGTTTCTTTGTAGCTGAACTCTCTACAGGGTGATTTTTTTTCTAGCTCAACTCTCTCTAGGGTGATCACTTCACAGCTGAACCCTCTACACAGTGGCTTCTTCTATCTGATCTCTCTACAGTGTGATCTGTTTGTAGCTGAACTCTCTACAAGGTGACATTTTCTAGCTGAGCTCTCTCTTGTTTCTAGCCGATCCCTCTACAGGGTGACTGTTTCTAGCTGATCTCTGGATGACTTGTTTCTAGCTGATCTCTCTACACAATGACTTGTTTCTAGTTGAACTATCTAGAGGGTTATCTGTTTGTAATTGAACTCTCTACAAGGGGGTTTCTTTGTAGCTGATCTCTCTACACGGTGACTTGTTTCTAGCTGATCACTGGATGACTTGTTTCTAGCTGATCTCTCTACACAGTGACTTGTTTCTAGCTGAACTCTCTATAGGGTTATCTGTTTGTAACTGAACTTTCTACAGGATGGTTTCTTTGTAGCTGCTCTCTTTACGGGGTGATTTGTTTCTAGCTGATCTCTCTACAGGGTGATCTGTTCGTAGCTGAACTTTCTACAGGGTGATTTGTTTGCAGCTGAACTCTTTATATGTTGGTATCTTTGTAGCTGAGCTCTGTACAAGGTAACTTCTTCTAGCTGATCTCTATATATAGGGTGAATTGTTTGTAGCTGAACTATCTGCAGGGTGATTTGTTTGTAGTTGAACTCTCTACGAAGTGATCCTTCTAGCTGACCTCTCTAAAGGATGACTTTTTCTAGCTGAACTCTCTATAGGGTGATCTGTTCATAGCTGCACTCTCTACAGGGTAATATGTTTGCAGCTGAACTCTCTACATGGTGGTTTCTTTGTAACTAAACTCTCTATAAGGTGATGTCTTGTAGCTGATCTCTCTACTGGATGACTAATTGTTTCTAGTTGATCTCTCTATAGAGTTATAACTTTCTCTATAGAGTTACAACATGTTTGTATAGCTGAACTCTTTACAGAGTGGTTTTTTGATTGGTTGCTGAACTCTCCAGCTACACGGTGACTTGTTTGTACTACAGAGTGACTTGTTTATAGCTGAACTCTCTACAGAGTGACTTACTTGTAGCTGAACATTGCATAAAGTAACTTGTTTGTAGCTGATCTAGATGAACTCTCTACTGGGTAGCTTTTTTGTAGCTGAACCCTTTATGCAGTGAATTGTTTGTAGCTGAATTCTCTACAGAGTGACTTGTTGTCTCTACAAGGTGACTTGTTTATAGCTGAATTCTCTTCAGTGGGACTTATAATGTTCTGAATTTCTACAGCAACATATTTGTAGCTGAACTCTCTACAGGGTAACTTGCTTGTAGCTGAATCGTCTATACGATTAACCATTTGTAGCTGATCTCCCTACAGAATAACTTGCAATGTCATATAATTCTATAACGGAGTAAGTTATAAACGTAGTTGAATGCTCTATTAGGGTGACTGTTCTATTGGAGTATCTCGATCTCGCATATGCTACACGTAGTTGGCTTTGGAATCAGAACTCAGTGGTATGTACTCCGATTCTTCTGTACTATTGCAAGGACTTTCTATGATAATTATTTCAGCTACACACCGATTTTCAGCTTACTGCTCTAAGCGGTTTGCCTGGTAGGCGTGAAAACTAATAGTTTATTTATTCATAAAAATCGATCGCGTAATTGTGACACAGGTTGGGTTTTGTGTCATATCTCGATGACCTTTAACTGGATTCCTTTCAAACCACAAAAAGGCACTCCTACGACAGCTACTCCATCTACATAGCAATTTTCAGCTCATTCCTTCAAGCGGTTTACCCTATGGGCGTGACAGACCTTCAACCTTATTATACGCAAATAATTGGTCATAACTCCGTGAATGTCCATCGGATTCCTACCAAACTCGGTACTGAGACCTCAATGAGCCCTTTAAGTGTGCCAAATTTCAGCCCGATTGGAGTACGCATTCGTGTTGTATGTCGGATTTTGCAAAGTGTGCGAAAAGAAGTAGAAGAAAAAAAACGAAGAAAAAAACCCTAACTTTGGCCGCTTGTATCTCGGAAATGGCTGGAGCGATTTTCTTCAAATTTGGAATGTGGACTCCCCTACCTAGCCGACACGTCTGTAGCAACTTTGGTTTCAATCGGATAAGGAGTTACGGAGCTACAAAGGTGTGAAAATCGCGTTTACTTTGTTCCTGTAAATATACTCACGGTGTGGCGCGCCGGATACTTAGGCCGCACGACACACTACGTGTGTCTTGATAACGAAATACGTTATAAAAACAGGTAATATAACTCAAGTTACTTTACTTACAAATGTAACACATTACCTAAGTAATATAATTACTGTAACGAGTCTAATATTACGTAATGTTGTTACTACAAGTAACGAAGTTACTAATCTCGTTAGTAATCCACTGAGTAACGCCTAGCCACAACGAAGTAATGAAGCTTATTCACCAGCTTCTTACTTATAACCAAGATTTGCACATTGTCCAACAACGCAATCATGTCACGTGATAAGTTGCTAGTATCACACGTGACAGCTTAAGGCTGTGGACACAAAGTAATATAACATGTAATATTATTATAGTTACTTTATTTTATGGGTAATTTGTAACTGTAACTAAATAGTTCAGTTGCAAGTAATATGTAACTAGTTACTTTTAATAAATAACTTGCCCAACACTGGCTACATGCACCCACAGCTAGAAAAAAAAAAACATACATAGACTCATTCAATTACTAATTACAATAATCATAACTATAATTATAGTCAGTGGCGTAACTACACTGGGGCCTGTGCCCCACCGTCAGTAAATGTTGTAAATTACGTGATTCGACGAGCGACGATTTCTCACAACGCTAATATGCAGCTTTTTATGTAAAAATCATCTCAGCAGGTACAATTTCCTGTTACTTCAATATTACTAACATCAACAGACAAAAATAATATAATTCTATTTAATGCTTACTATCACGTGATCGCGAGTTTAATATGTGAGCGAGTTAATTAATTTATTTATTGTACTGGGCAGTCAGCACAGCTCATAAGTGCCCAGGAAAAAAAGAAAACAACAGAATTACAAAGCATGCATACAATTACTTAAGGATAGTTGTAAATTGTTTGAAAATATGTCATAATCAGTTGTGTTAAGGATAGATGTAGGTAAGTTGCTCCATTCCTTAATTGTTCTTGAAAAAATGATTGTAAATGGGATGTGGTTGATACAGATGGAAGTATGAAATGATACTGATGATAATGACGTGTGTCTCTTGTTGCAGGTAGAGTGTAAGTTGAAATTGACAGGGATGTTTGTTGGTGAAAGATCTTATGAAATAATTGTAGTCTTGAAATCTTCCGTCAAAATTGTAAGGAAGGCCAGGACAGATCATGCAACATTAATGATACTGAACTAGTTCTGTTAATAATCACTTAAACCCATCTAGCAACCCTAAGCTGAATTAATTCTAATTTATCTCTGTCACTATTATAGTATGGATCCCAGTTGGAGGGAAGGTGTCAGTAAAATGAGGATTTAACACATCGTGATGTATATCAAATCAAGGTGATAACATACTACTCTATGACAGTGAGGTGTTGAGTGAGGTGTTCTTGATAGGTGTGCAAGAGGTTTAATCAATGAAGTATTCCTTTTAATGCCCACTGCAAAAGTTGTGAATAGTGATGCTAATACAGACCTCTCAATCTGGAAGCAGATCTGGTCGTGAGAAAGCCAGCCACCCACCCCTACGCAGCTGTGAAGCCTACCATCTTTATGATGAGGCTCATGCATACATTTGTTTTAACAAAAAATTGTTTAAAAGGCACAACTAGCTAGCTAGCTATGTGAGTGCAATACTGCTGTTTACCGCAGCTTATAATATCTCTATGCTACAGTGTAGCCTACTCTACGATAAGAACCTACTATCTTTACTCCATCGTTGGATCATGTGATGCTATTCTTTCAACTTATGATGCACTAGTTCAGTAATAATTCGTCATCGAAATCACCTCTCATTTCTTGAGTAATCAGTATCCAGCAGTGGATTCGGTGTTCAGCTCAGATTCTCTGGACAATGCACCTCACCAGTGACTTCACAGCAACTGAAACCAAGCAGTAAACATTTGTAATAACACCAATGGTAGAATTTCACCTTATTCCTCACCTTAAATGTGTCACTACTGGACACCAAAGTAATGAAATTAGTATGAAAAATATTCACAATAAATTCATACAGAAATAAACTGTATGAAATTGACCACATGAAAAGTTCGTGAATCTTTTAAATTTCATCACCTGAAAAGTTTGTGAAAATGTTGTGAAATTTTAATTTGAAGTAACTATAGTACTGAATTTGTACTGAAAATACTTATGAATTTGTACTGAAAATGTCATGAATTTACACAATTTCAGTATGCAAGAAATAATTAAAAGGTTGTGAAAATGAAATGAATATTGCACTACAAAACATCGTGAAATTAGTGTGAAATTTTAAGCTGTGAAAATGTAATGAAATTGTTGTGAATGATTTATACCATAGTAAATGCCCAACCAAATGGGTGCCAATATCTAAAATTGCAATATGTGACCGGATCTTGGAAACCTTACCTTTTGGGCACAAACAAACTTTTTGGGAAAACTCAAATGAAAATTTCAACAATTTTTTAAAACTAATTTTTTTGCACATTTGGATAAAGCAACTATTAAACCATCTTGCTGTGAAGTTTCACACCCATAGCTTCTTTTTCCTAGGAGATATGGATGATTATATAGACCATGTAGTAATTTCACATGCGTGGGACAAACTTAGTCTTAGACAATGATACATGGCATTTAATTGCAGAAAAATACCAACAATACTTCATTAAAATTTCAGAGATGTCTTTTAAAGCATTTTAGATGGTAAGAACCGAATTATTGGTAAACAAAGTGATTTGTCACCATTTGTCACCCTTAATCACTCACAGAACTCAATACGTTACTATAAAAGTAGTTTGTAATGTACAGGACAGAAAATTGGCCATATCTCAGGAATGCTTAAAGATATTAAGCTGAAATTTTAACACAAGATAGATGAGCACCCACTACCTCATTTAAGCTAAAAACCAGAAAATTGACCAATGTGCCAAAAAGGTAGGTTAATAAAACACTGTTGTGCACTAAAACTTCTTGCCCCCCTTGCCCCCCCTGACAGTGTCTCCTAAATCCGCCTATGGATATATACAATGCAAGTAGACAGGTGCACATTACAGACAGGACATGGCGAATTTTTTTTTGGACGCACTTCTGACTTAGAAAATTTTTCATGTTTTGTGAACTTACCGTTTTTCTTTGTTTTACGGAAAGCAACACTGTTTGCGGAGAAGGAAAAGGTCACACTGAAACTATTCGCCCCTCTGTATTAAGTGTGTTGGTCGTCTTCAAAGATGTTGTGGACAATGGACGAAATGGACATTTCTTCCCTGCCGCCCGCCTGTCATCTTACAACACTGGCGTGACTCGCTGAGAACTTCTAGGCTATGGGTACACACCTCGAACAGGCTCTGCCTTCTATGTACACCTTCCAGTGCCTAACTGGAAAAGTAGATAATAACAACAACAACAACTTCGAGTGAAGGTCAAGGTGAAGGCATGAAAGGATAGAAGGACACTTGTAAGAAGGTGTCACAAGTAATAACAACACTTGGGAACTGAATGTGTAGTATGTGACTATTGAGAGCTGTAATGGTAGACTCTGGGTATCTAAATGTTTATGTTATCTTTACAGCGACCAGAACTGAAGGTCTGCATGCATGTCACTAATTTTACAATATGTAGCTACTCAGTGGATTTGAAAATATTGCTACTTGTTTTTTGCTATAACAACTGTGGAGCTCCACTACAGTGAAACCTTTTATTATTGGACATATCTGTTATCCAGTAGTCTAAAACTGCACTGCCTGTTCCATCAATCATCAAGGATGTACTAGGGGCGGATCCACACTTTATAAATGGGGGGTTCCACTCTGGAATTGCAACTTCAGCGTAGCTGTAAGTCAAAGACCAAAACTGAAAAGAAGGTCATTACCTGCTGACAATAGCTATCCCTCACCATAGATATTCTCACCAACTATATTTCCTTATTTATAACTCCACATGTAGCCTGCTACACTGCTCCCCTTAAGAATACTGTGACTGCTCTATTAAAGTATCTCGATCTTGACTGCTTTATTAGAGTATCTCGGTTTTGACTGCTCTATTAGAGTATCTCGAGTAAGAGAGTTCCATGGAACCCTTTGAACCCCCCTGGATCCACCCCTGATGTACCCAGGTTTAGAATACAAGAAACAAGGTTAGGCCCAGAAGATTTAGTGTGGGGCCTTAGGCCACTCCAAATAAATTCTCTGTTTCCTGTATCTAGTTACTGTTAGCTCTAACTGTTCCATATTCTTCCATTATTTTCCCATTATTCTTGTATACTGACAGACACAGTAAAAGCCATTTTGAAACAGTGTCAGCAGCGCTATCAAATCAGCACAAATTTCACGTTTGTGCTATTTTTGTAACTTAAAAAGGAAGAAACAAGCTTATGCTTGCTTTTATGGTTGTACTAGGCAAACAATGGCTTGATAAGCTGCCAACCGCTCACATGGAAATATGCTTGAGTCCAGGATGGGAAACAGAGAATTTATTTAGAGTGGCCTTAGCTATATACTTGCATAAGTTAGTGGTGAATATGTAGCAGTGGTATATTATTATGGTGAGTAGTGGTGGCAATATTGTGGTAATTCAGTGGCAGCTGGTCCCGACCACTGTGGGAACATCCCCGAATCATTTAACACTTTATCTTGATAGTCAAGCAACCTTGATTATAATTTTAGTTCAGATTTAGCCTTAATAAAATATACAATGTTTTGAGCATCAGGTTATAGAGGTTTCACTGTACTTGTGTTGGCATTTATTATACTTGTTCACAAAATTGATGCAACAACTATTCAAACTTGACCACTACTCAGTATAAAACAATGTTTTTTTAATATTATGACACTGCTCAGATTCAGCCATTGTTAAAGGTGTGGTGGTGTTTAGCTACATAAGAATGGCATTTGTATTATTCATGAAGTATATAAGTAATAGTTGTAACATGGGCACGAGTGATTTGCCTGAAATATACACATGAGCACCAGGGCGCAGCCCGAGTGCGAGTGTGTATATTTCAGGCAAATCACAAGTGCCCATGTTACAACTAATATATTCCACTTGGGTGAATCACCTGCAAGTGTACATGGAAACTGCTGGAATACTTTGCGAGTGTATTTATATGGGATCATGTGACTTTCGATTGTGGGTAACGTCTTAAGAGCAACGACAAGGCACTGCTGAGAGGCCGAACGTAAGTGTATCGTCACGAGCATTCAGATCGTTTCGATTGTGGATACGCAATTAAACACAGGAAGCCCAAATACGAGCTGAACAGCTCATAATGAAGCTTAAGTACACTATAAAGTACTTACTATACTAGCCACGAATAAACTAAAGCAGTGAATATGTTTACATCGCTATAATGGCCTAGCCAATTAAGTGCCACGCCCAGTCACTACGCGTGCGTGACATCGCACCAGGTGTCAAAACGGCAATGTAAAGACGATTCAACTGCACTAAAGTACTTATTTTACTAGCCATGAATAAACTAAAGTAGTGAATACTATTAACACTAATGGCCAAATCGATTAAGCGCTACATCCAGTGACTGTGGGACATCCCCACGTGACTATTGAATGTAACATGTTTAATATAAACTAACCTGTGACCTTCTTCATTCAGTAAAACAATGAACTATCTTCTTCCCCAAGTCCATGATCTATGCCTTGGCTCACTTTACAAAAACTAAAACCCACTATCGATCCTGTGAAGTGTCGCTATATTAAAGGAGAGGAGATCACACAGTTTCATCAAAGAAATCAAATGATTTCTGAGAATGCTTGGAATGCATTAATGAGAATAGGAGGTAGTATATACAAGTTATATCACTCCTAGGAGGGATATAACTTGCATATACTACCTCCTATTCTCGTTACTGCATTCCTGAGCACTGCTATTATACCACTTATACACCTTCTCTTCCCTTTGAAGTGAGGTGTGTGAAAGTGGTATATTTATACTTAAGGCTTGGGACATAATTAACATGGATGTTATATCATGGGGTGATCTTTCAACAAGGTCTTAAAATACACATGAGCTATGTTTGGGACCTACTTGAGTTGGTCACTTTAAATGAGATAATCTTATTAATGAGCTTGTTGAGTATAACTTAGCTATGTTTGGGACCTAACTACTTAATGTGGTCACTGTAATGAGGTAGTCTTATTAATGAGGTCATGCAGTACATCTTATTTTAACTAGGGACATACTTGACATCGTCAATATAATGAGGTGGTCTCAATGAGGTTGTCTGTGTTTGTTACTCAACGTGAGTATTACGATGTTAAGCATTATAAGGTATCACTGTGTATGTATGTACTTACTTGTCATGTTCACATACTGATTTGGCTTCCACGAATGCAAAATTAAGCTCATCTTTTGAATTGCTGGCTAAATAGACCACCACTTTGGAACTAGAGAGTATGGTTTCTACAATTTTGGCACTTCTATAACCATGGCTTTGTTGGAAATGATGTTTAGTGAGCTGGAAAACCATGAAGGGCCAGTCACATATACACAAGAAGCCAGTACAATACTTAACGCATTACTGTAGATGCATACATGAGATAACTTTGGGTGTGTGTATGAGGTCTGCAAAGTAGTGTACTAGGAAAAGTAAATGCTATCACATGTTTTAAAAAGCTGCTAAAGAGTATACTACATTATATAATGTTGTACATAATAATCACTGACTCGTAGAATATTCTTAATGTCGATGTAGTAACTAATATATGTGACTAGATTTGTTAGCTCACGTATGTACGTACGTGCTTGTGAAATTCTCAGGTATCACATTTAAGTGTTCAAAAATGACAAAGCTGTGTCCATCTATACCTTCAAATCAATCAGGCTGCTTGAAGACATCTTACGTTAGACAGCCTTGTACAAAGGCAGCTGAATGTATTGCTCAAGTGGAGCAAGGGAAATTATGTATGGATGTAGCAATCAAGTTGCAGGGTAGTATACCAGAATTGCAGGTTGTGCCAACTGGTCAGATTTGGTAGATCCAATCAGATATTGCAAATCAATATAATATGTGACCAGATTTGCGAAAAGGAGTCTTCCACACACATCCAATTTACCAAATTTGACGATTAATAACTTAAGATTGGAAAAAGATATTGACTTGAAATTTGGTCAGTAGTGCGTACTGACATAGCTTAATGGATGGAGAAAATGTCAGGTTTATATGTTAATTGAACACTAAGTTATGGTCTCCAAAGTTTAGAGAATCGGATGTGTGCAGAAGACCCCTTTTGCAAATCTTGTCACATATAGGCAAGAATTTTTTTTTAATTCTATAAAAGTAGTGTGGGTCAGTAAAACCTCAAGTAAGTAGCAACTAATTGGTAGATGTGCAGCATGACCTCAATATCCAGCCAATCATTAATGGTCGTTACAACGATGTTCATCTTATCTTCAAATGTGTAGCTGAACTCAATGTGTATGCACACGTCTCCAATGGCTGGCTGACAGTTGATTACATTTTTTTGGTCTCATTGTTACCCTCACGTGTTTGATTATTGGGTGGAAAAGAGATGGATGTGGTGGTTCTTCCTTTGTTGGTGAAATAGCCAGTACAATGATTTGACTTATTCTTGCCAATTATATTGATAGTCCATATAAACTATCAAACCAAGGCCTTCAACAATAATTACATGTGGTCTAAAGTATAACTGTGTGATTCAAATCTAAATTTTGAGTAGTAAAGTTAATTAGTTAGGATAGAGCTGGCGGTATGAGATTTATCAAAGTCGGTACGGTATTATAGAAAATATCACGGTACAAATACATACCACGGTATGGACTGTATTTTAAAAAGTTTAATGAATAAAGTAAATTTTCTTTTGGAAAGGGTGATAGAAGGTTGGTGAAACATGCTAAAATGACTTTAATGCAACTAGAAGGTAATCTTTTACATTGGCAAAGTATCTTCACATTGGTAATGGCAAGAAATAGCAGATGATGCTATGAATCAGTTGTCATCTAACTCTAGACGGTATGGCGGTATTTTCTAAATTCATCCGATATGGTAACGGTATCATTAAAATACCTTCTCCTACGATACGTACTGGTATATCGCCCAGCTCTAAGTTAGGACTAAATGTTACTTTTCTTCAACGTAAATAACAATCTTGTTCCATGGTCTGGTTGATGGCTGACTTGTTTTGGGTATAGAAAGCCAAAATAGTTATAATTTCATGACCACGGTCAGCCTAAGCAAATTACATTCCAAGGCAATATGCTACCTTTGAATGTCCATTATGTGACCACATTGTGAAATAGGTCTTCCAAATTTGATGATTCATAACTGCAGACTGGATAGCTATAGATAGCTATTGGCATGATGTTTGGTCACAGGTTAGTATTAACATTGATCATGGATACTGCAATAAGTCTGTGGATCAAGTCACTACCTGGTCTGGGATTTATTCCATGTCATTCCTATTATTACTAGCTAATTTGGTCATTCCAATAATTATTCAGAAGCGGATGAGACCCACTAAACCTGGACAAATGTAACCCAAATGATGAAGGCACTTACAATGTTGGTAAGAATGACAGCATCAGTAACATGAATTCACAAAGCAGTATTCAAGGGTGCAGTGCAATTGTAGAACAAAAACAAAATTCTTCTAAGAGCCAAAGATGTGGCACAACACAATATTTAAAACTCTTACAGAGTAGATCCCATTTGTATTTCGCAGACGTTGAATGAAGCTAGTAAGACCACTCCAAATAAATTCTCTGTTTGGTGGTCCATATATTTCTATTATGAAATTGGCAGCTTTTCAAGTTATTATTTGCCTATACGTACAGCCATAGCAAACAATGTAATAACATTTTCAGCTTGTACCTTCATCATTTACATTGCAAGAATAACACAAACATGAACAGTGATAACATTCTGACATGTGAGCTGGCAAACCTTGCAAAACCAATTTTATTAAGCCTGTACAGTATGCAGAAAATAATGGAAGAATACGGAATAATGGAACATCTTAAATAAAGAGATGCGGGTGATGGATGGGAAACAGAATTTATTTGGAGTGTCTTAAAACAAGTGCTAGCCTTTTCATACCCTGGCAGTTGCAAACTTTATTTAATCACATAATACTACGGTACATGATGTTAACTTTACACACAACAAACAAACTACTGTGGTCACAACCTGGATACATACATAATGACATTTAATTCAAATACAAGATAGCTATAGGTAGTTTCACTCTCAGAGTGCACTCTCAGAGTGTATACAGCAAACAAGGACATCAGCGGCGGAGGAAGTAGTTGATATGAGGGGGGGCTGGGCTGACCCAGACTTATTTCTATAGTTTGGTAAGGTGAGACCAAAAAAAAAAAAAAAAGGTCGCAACCAACTGACAAGAGCTTTCCACCTCACCAGCTACCATTTCTAGCTGATAAACTACATAAAAATCCTTTCATAGCTCGCTACAGACTGACTACTTTATTAGAGTGACTGCTCTATTAGAGTATCTCGATCTTTATCACAGTTTTCAGCCCCACTCCAAGAAAGATAATTTCGGTGTGATATCATTCTGAGGGGGGGCTAAGCCCCCCCTCAGCAGACCGAGGGGGGGCTTTAGCCCCCTAGCCCCTCCCCCCTTTCCGCCGCCTATGAAGGACATTACAGTCACATACTACACATTCAGTTCCCAACTTGTGACAACTTCTTACAAGTGTCCTTCTACCCTTTCACGCCTTCACCTTGGCCTTCACTCGATCGAAGTTTTCAGCGATGAGTCACACCAGTATTGTGAGATAACAGGTGGGTGGCAGGGAAGATATGTCCATCCAGGTAGGTCTCATCCGTTGTTCACAACATCTTTGAAGACGACCAACACACTTAATACAGAGGGGCTAATAGTTTCAGGGTGACCTTTTCCTTCTCCGCAAACCGCGCCGCAAACAATGTTGTTTTCCGTAAAACAAAGAAAAACGGTAAATTCACAAAACATGAAAAATTTTCTAAGTCAGAAGTGCGTCCAAAAAAAAAATTCGCACTGTCCGTTCAGACTCATCAAACAATTCTGTAATGCTTGACTGCGTAAGACTCAGGGTTAGATAAACCCACACAATCCTCCATCGAAGGTCTATGCTATATGGTAAAGGCATTACAGATTCTCGACGATGTATATGTAGCTATAGCTTACAATTCAAAACTTCACGTGCAAACTAATGACATGGGTTTGCGCGCTAAGTTTTGAATGTCTTGTGCATGCGTAACCACGACAGGACAACGGACTGGAAAATCCCGGTACATAGCTGCTGAAACTCTGCAAGCTAAAGAATTGAATCCAGCTTATATAGTAATTTACTGTAATTCCATATGTGCTACTCCTCCTCAGGCATATATGGGGCTGCAGTGGGAATTTGACACATTGGAATGTCAAATTTCCCGCAGCAGGGCAAACCTAGCTAACACGTCAAATTCCCACCATAAATCAACATGGGATTTGACGTTGTAAGAATGAAATAGACTACTTGGGCACTTATATGCTGTCAAATGCCCCATGGTAATCGAGGCAATGTTTTTGCATCAATCCCCACACCACCTACACCTGAGGGGGTTAAGACAATAATAGTAGGTAGGGTCCGCAACGCAAAAAATCGATATCCTCTAATCAACTATCTAACTATTGTCATGTGTTAGGCTAAGTGTAACTTGAATAACACCAGCGTGGCAGCCAAGTTTGTCACTTTCTTCTGGTAGAAAACAATACAAATGTCTTAAAATCACGTGATTTTTCGTTCTAGCAGTTCGTAGGGTTCTTCGTATGCCACGATATTCACTCTCAACATTGTTCAAGTGGTCTATCATCAACTCAAAGTATTGGTGGTTTGATTTTATTGGTCAGTTTCCGGTGGCAGCACAATCTGTGCAGCTTTTTGGCGACAGACAAAATGTTTCTTGCTCTGGAGCACAGGACAAGGAGAGCAGCAACTGCGCCATGGATCAGCAATGACCAGTACTAGGTAAAGTATCTGCATGCGGAGTATGGTTATAATTGAAGCTTGTTAGCCATCTGGCTGAGCCATCTATATGCTGAAATTCGGCCAAAATGACGCGATTTTTGCAAACAAATACCAGAATGGTTGATACATCAGTGAGACAGTCTCCAACAGCAAGGATACGAAGCTTATAAACACCTAACAATACGGCTATCTCGCCCAGTAAACGCAAAGAGCAATCCAATGCATGAAATAAGCACTCACGTGATCGAAATTCAAATCGCGAAAATACCCATGAAATCACTTTCATTTCTGAATAGGAACCATGCAGTGTGCTCCTTTTGTAAATATTTGTGTTAATTGTTCACCCTGGCGTGGTCTGGGCCAGTGCGGGTGTGTTTTATGCTGTGATGGCATCATAGGGAGAGTCTCAGACTGCTGGGCTAATCGAGAAGTTGAACCTAATGCACACAAACTGATTGTCACTTGATTCCAAGTGATTTTAATGTCATTGGAATAGATTATGATTGTATTTTCCGAGATTTGAATACTGATCACGTGAGTGCTTATTTCATGCATTGGATTGCTCTTTGCGTTTACTGGGCGAGATAGCCGTATTGTTAGGTGTTTATAAGCTTCGTATCCTTGCTGTTGGAGACTGTCTCACTGATGTATCAACCATTCTGGTATTTGTTTGCAAAAATCGCGTCATTTTGGCCGAATTTCAGCATATAGATTGCTCAGCCAGATGGCTAACAAGCTTCAATTATAACCATACTCCGCCTGCAGGTACTTTACCTAGTACTGGTCATTGCTGACCCACGGCGCAGTTGCTGCTCTGCTTGTCCTGTGCTCCAGAGCAAGAAACATTTTGTCTGTCGCCAAAAAGCTGCACAGATCGTGCTGCCACCGGAAACTGAACAATAAAATCAAACCACCAATACTTTGAGTTGATGATAGACCACTTGAACAATGTTGAGAGTGAATATCGTGGCATACGAAGAACCCTACGAACTGCTAGAACGAAAAATCACGTGATTTTAAGACATTTGTATCGTTTTCTACCAGAAGAAAGTGACAAACTTGGCTGCCACGCTGGTGTTATTCAAGTTACACTTAGCCTAACACATGACAATAGTTAGGTAGTTGATTAGAGGA